>NC_090647.1:13468624-13713624 GCF_040937935.1 Hyperolius riggenbachi
ATGATATCTTCTCATGGGACAGCACTGCAGATGTGACACTGGGACACAATGTAAACCAGTCACCGTACAGCTTGTATAACACTGTAAATATTGTATGCTATCTTCTCATGGGACAGCACTGCAGATGTGACGCTGTGATACAATGTAAAGCAGTCAGTGTACAGCTTGTATAACAGTGTAAACATTTTATGATATCTTCTCATGGGACAGCACTGCAGATGTGACACTGTGATACAATGTAAAGCAGTCACTGTACAGCTTGTATAACAGTGTAAATATTGTATGATATCTTCTCATGGGACAGCCCTGCAGATGTGACACTGTGATACAATGTAAAGCAGTCAGTGTACAGCTTGTATAACAGTGTAATATTGTATGATATCTTCTCATGGGACAGCACTGCAAATGTGACGCTGTGACACAATGTAAAGCAGTCAGTGTACAGCTTGTATAACAGTGTTATATTGTATGATATCCTCTCATGGGACAACACTGCAGATGTGACACTGTGATACAATGTAATGCAGTCGGTGTGCAGCTTGTATAACAGTGTAAATATTGTATGATATCTTCCCATGGGACAGCCCTGCAGATGTGACGCTGTGATACAATGTAAAGCAGTCAGTGTACAGCTTGTATAACAGTGTAAATATTGTATTATATCTTCTCATGGGACAGCACTGCAGATGTGACACTGTGATACAATGTAAAGCAGTCAGTGTACAGCTTGTATAACAGTGTAAATATTGTATGATATCTTCTCATGGAACAGCACTGCAGATGTGACGCTGTGACACAATGTAAAGCAGTCAGTGTACAGCTTGTATAACAGTGTAAATATCGTATAATATCTACTTATGGGACAGCCCTGCAGATGTGACACTGTGATACAATGTAAACAGTCAGTGTACAGCTTGTATAACAGTGTAAATATTGTATGATATCTTTTCATGTGACAGCACTGCAGATGTGACGCTGTGATACAATGTAAAGCAGTCAGCGTACAGCTTGTATAACAGTGTAAATATTCTATGATATCTTCTCATGGGACAGCACTGCAGATGTGACACTGGGACACAATGTAAAGCAGTCAGTGTACAGCTTGTATAACAGTGTAAATATTGTATGATATCTTCTCATGGGACTGCACTGCAGATGTGACGCTGTGATACAATGTAAAGCAGTCAGTGTACAGCTTGTATAACAGTGTAAACATTTTATGATATCTTCTCATGGGACAGCACTGCAGATGTGACACTGTGATACAATGTAAAGCAGTCAGTGTATAGCTTGTATAACAGTGTAAATATTGTATGATATCTTCTCATTGGACAGCACTGCAGATGTGACGCTGTGATACAATGTAAAGCAGTCAGTGTACAGCTTGTATAACAGTGTAAATATTGTATGATATCTTCTCATGGAACAGCACTGCAGATGTGACACTGGGACACAATGTAAAGCAGTCAGTGTACAGCTTGTATAACAGTGTAAATATTGTATGATATCTTCTCATGGGACAGCACTGCAGATGTGACGCTGGGACACAATGTAAAGCAGTCAGTGTACAGCTTGTATAACAGTGTAAATATAGTATGATATCTTCTCATGGGACAGCACTGCAGATGTGACACAATGTAAAGCAGTCAGTGTACAGCTTGTATAACAGTGTAAATATTGTATGGTATCTTCTCATGGGACAGCACTGCAGATGTGACACTGTGACACAATGTAAAGCAGTCAGTGTACAGCTTGTATAACAGTGTAAATATTGTATGATATCTTTTCATGGGACAGCACTGCAGATGTGACACTGTGACACAATGTAAAGCAGTCAGGGTACAGCTTGTATAACAGTGTGAATATTGCATGATATATCTTCTCATGGGACAACACTGCAGATGTGACACTGGGACACATTGTAAAGCAGTCAGCGTACAGCTTGTATAACAGTGTAAATATTGTATGATATCTTCTCATGGGACAGCACTGCAGATGTGACACTGGGACACAATGTAAAGCAGTCAGCGTACAGCTTGTATAACAGTGTAAATATTGTATGATATCTTCTCATGGGACAGCTCTGCAGATGTGACGCTGTGATACAATGTAAAGCAGTCAGTGTACAGCTTGTATAACAGTGTAAACATTTTATGATATCTTCTCATGGGACAGCACTGCAGATGTGACACTGTGATACAATGTAAAGCAGTCACTGTACAGCTTGTATAACAGTGTAAATATTGTATGATATCTTCTCATGGGACAGCACTGCAGATGTGACACTGTGATACAATGTAAAGCAGTCAGTGTACAGCTTGTATAACAGTGTAATATTGTATGTTATCTTCTCAAGGGACAGCACTGCAGATGTGACGCTGTGATACAATGTAAAGCAGTCAGTGTACAGCTTGTATAATAGTGTAATATTGTATGATATCTTCCCATAGGACAACACTGCAGATGTGACACTGTGATACAATGTAAAGCAGTCAGTGTACAGCTTGTATAACAGTGTAAATATTGTATGATATCTTCTCATGGGACAGCACTGCAGATGTGACACTGTGATACAATGTAAAGCAGTCAGTGTACAGCTTGTATAATAGTGTAATATTGTATGATATCTTCTCATGGGACAGCACTGCAGATGTGACACTGTGATACAATGTAAAGCAGTCAGTGTACAGCTTGTATAACAGTGTAAATATTGTATGATATCTTCTCATGGGACAGCACTGCAGATGTGACACTGTGATACAATGTAAAGCAGTCAGTGTACAGCTTGTATAACAGTGTAAATATTGTATGATATCTTCTCATGGGACAGCACTGCAGATGTGACGCTGTGACACAATGTAAAGCAGTCAGTGTACAGCTTGTATAACAGTGTAAATAGTGTATGATATCTTTTCATGTGACAGCACTGCAGATGTGACGCTGTGATACAATGTAAAGCAGTCAGCGTACAGCTTGTATAACAGTGTAAATATTGTATGATATCTTCTCATGGGACAGCACTGCAGATGTGACACTGGGACACATTGTAAAGCAGTCAGAGTACAGCTTGTATAACAGTGTAAATATTGTATGATATCTTCTCATGGGACAGCACTGCAGATGTGACACTGGGACACAATGTAAACCAGTCACCGTACAGCTTGTATAACACTGTAAATATTGTATGCTATCTTCTCATGGGACAGCACTGCAGATGTGACGCTGTGATACAATGTAAAGCAGTCAGTGTACAGCTTGTATAACAGTGTAAACATTTTATGATATCTTCTCATGGGACAGCACTGCAGATGTGACACTGTGATACAATGTAAAGCAGTCACTGTACAGCTTGTATAACAGTGTAAATATTGTATGATATCTTCTCATGGGACAGCCCTGCAGATGTGACACTGTGATACAATGTAAAGCAGTCAGTGTACAGCTTGTATAACAGTGTAATATTGTATGATATCTTCTCATGGGACAGCACTGCAAATGTGACGCTGTGACACAATGTAAAGCAGTCAGTGTACAGCTTGTATAACAGTGTTATATTGTATGATATCCTCTCATGGGACAACACTGCAGATGTGACACTGTGATACAATGTAATGCAGTCGGTGTGCAGCTTGTATAACAGTGTAAATATTGTATGATATCTTCCCATGGGACAGCCCTGCAGATGTGACGCTGTGATACAATGTAAAGCAGTCAGTGTACAGCTTGTATAACAGTGTAAATATTGTATTATATCTTCTCATGGGACAGCACTGCAGATGTGACACTGTGATACAATGTAAAGCAGTCAGTGTACAGCTTGTATAACAGTGTAAATATTGTATGATATCTTCTCATGGAACAGCACTGCAGATGTGACGCTGTGACACAATGTAAAGCAGTCAGTGTACAGCTTGTATAACAGTGTAAATATCGTATGATATCTACTTATGGGACAGCCCTGCAGATGTGACACTGTGATACAATGTAAACAGTCAGTGTACAGCTTGTATAACAGTGTAAATATTGTATGATATCTTTTCATGTGACAGCACTGCAGATGTGACGCTGTGATACAATGTAAAGCAGTCAGCGTACAGCTTGTATAACAGTGTAAATATTGTATTATATCTTCTCATGGGACAGCACTGCAGATGTGACACTGTGATACAATGTAAAGCAGTCAGTGTACAGCTTGTATAACAGTGTAAATATTGTATGATATCTTCTCATGGAACAGCACTGCAGATGTGACGCTGTGACACAATGTAAAGCAGTCAGTGTACAGCTTGTATAACAGTGTAAATATCGTATAATATCTACTTATGGGACAGCCCTGCAGATGTGACACTGTGATACAATGTAAACAGTCAGTGTACAGCTTGTATAACAGTGTAAATATTGTATGATATCTTTTCATGTGACAGCACTGCAGATGTGACGCTGTGATACAATGTAAAGCAGTCAGCGTACAGCTTGTATAACAGTGTAAATATTCTATGATATCTTCTCATGGGACAGCACTGCAGATGTGACACTGGGACACAATGTAAAGCAGTCAGTGTACAGCTTGTATAACAGTGTAAATATTGTATGATATCTTCTCATGGGACTGCACTGCAGATGTGACGCTGTGATACAATGTAAAGCAGTCAGTGTACAGCTTGTATAACAGTGTAAACATTTTATGATATCTTCTCATGGGACAGCACTGCAGATGTGACACTGTGATACAATGTAAAGCAGTCAGTGTATAGCTTGTATAACAGTGTAAATATTGTATGATATCTTCTCATTGGACAGCACTGCAGATGTGACGCTGTGATACAATGTAAAGCAGTCAGTGTACAGCTTGTATAACAGTGTAAATATTGTATGATATCTTCTCATGGAACAGCACTGCAGATGTGACACTGGGACACAATGTAAAGCAGTCAGTGTACAGCTTGTATAACAGTGTAAATATTGTATGATATCTTCTCATGGGACAGCACTGCAGATGTGACGCTGGGACACAATGTAAAGCAGTCAGTGTACAGCTTGTATAACAGTGTAAATATAGTATGATATCTTCTCATGGGACAGCACTGCAGATGTGACACAATGTAAAGCAGTCAGTGTACAGCTTGTATAACAGTGTAAATATTGTATGGTATCTTCTCATGGGACAGCACTGCAGATGTGACACTGTGACACAATGTAAAGCAGTCAGTGTACAGCTTGTATAACAGTGTAAATATTGTATGATATCTTTTCATGGGACAGCACTGCAGATGTGACACTGTGACACAATGTAAAGCAGTCAGGGTACAGCTTGTATAACAGTGTGAATATTGCATGATATATCTTCTCATGGGACAACACTGCAGATGTGACACTGGGACACATTGTAAAGCAGTCAGCGTACAGCTTGTATAACAGTGTAAATATTGTATGATATCTTCTCATGGGACAGCACTGCAGATGTGACACTGGGACACAATGTAAAGCAGTCAGCGTACAGCTTGTATAACAGTGTAAATATTGTATGATATCTTCTCATGGGACAGCTCTGCAGATGTGACGCTGTGATACAATGTAAAGCAGTCAGTGTACAGCTTGTATAACAGTGTAAACATTTTATGATATCTTCTCATGGGACAGCACTGCAGATGTGACACTGTGATACAATGTAAAGCAGTCACTGTACAGCTTGTATAACAGTGTAAATATTGTATGATATCTTCTCATGGGACAGCACTGCAGATGTGACACTGTGATACAATGTAAAGCAGTCAGTGTACAGCTTGTATAACAGTGTAATATTGTATGTTATCTTCTCAAGGGACAGCACTGCAGATGTGACGCTGTGATACAATGTAAAGCAGTCAGTGTACAGCTTGTATAATAGTGTAATATTGTATGATATCTTCCCATAGGACAACACTGCAGATGTGACACTGTGATACAATGTAAAGCAGTCAGTGTACAGCTTGTATAACAGTGTAAATATTGTATGATATCTTCTCATGGGACAGCACTGCAGATGTGACACTGTGATACAATGTAAAGCAGTCAGTGTACAGCTTGTATAATAGTGTAATATTGTATGATATCTTCTCATGGGACAGCACTGCAGATGTGACACTGTGATACAATGTAAAGCAGTCAGTGTACAGCTTGTATAACAGTGTAAATATTGTATGATATCTTCTCATGGGACAGCACTGCAGATGTGACACTGTGATACAATGTAAAGCAGTCAGTGTACAGCTTGTATAACAGTGTAAATATTGTATGATATCTTCTCATGGGACAGCACTGCAGATGTGACGCTGTGACACAATGTAAAGCAGTCAGTGTACAGCTTGTATAACAGTGTAAATAGTGTATGATATCTTTTCATGTGACAGCACTGCAGATGTGACGCTGTGATACAATGTAAAGCAGTCAGCGTACAGCTTGTATAACAGTGTAAATATTGTATGATATCTTCTCATGGGACAGCACTGCAGATGTGACACTGGGACACATTGTAAAGCAGTCAGAGTACAGCTTGTATAACAGTGTAAATATTGTATGATATCTTCTCATGGGACAGCACTGCAGATGTGACACTGGGACACAATGTAAACCAGTCACCGTACAGCTTGTATAACACTGTAAATATTGTATGCTATCTTCTCATGGGACAGCACTGCAGATGTGACGCTGTGATACAATGTAAAGCAGTCAGTGTACAGCTTGTATAACAGTGTAAACATTTTATGATATCTTCTCATGGGACAGCACTGCAGATGTGACACTGTGATACAATGTAAAGCAGTCACTGTACAGCTTGTATAACAGTGTAAATATTGTATGATATCTTCTCATGGGACAGCCCTGCAGATGTGACACTGTGATACAATGTAAAGCAGTCAGTGTACAGCTTGTATAACAGTGTAATATTGTATGATATCTTCTCATGGGACAGCACTGCAAATGTGACGCTGTGACACAATGTAAAGCAGTCAGTGTACAGCTTGTATAACAGTGTTATATTGTATGATATCCTCTCATGGGACAACACTGCAGATGTGACACTGTGATACAATGTAATGCAGTCGGTGTGCAGCTTGTATAACAGTGTAAATATTGTATGATATCTTCCCATGGGACAGCCCTGCAGATGTGACGCTGTGATACAATGTAAAGCAGTCAGTGTACAGCTTGTATAACAGTGTAAATATTGTATTATATCTTCTCATGGGACAGCACTGCAGATGTGACACTGTGATACAATGTAAAGCAGTCAGTGTACAGCTTGTATAACAGTGTAAATATTGTATGATATCTTCTCATGGAACAGCACTGCAGATGTGACGCTGTGACACAATGTAAAGCAGTCAGTGTACAGCTTGTATAACAGTGTAAATATCGTATGATATCTACTTATGGGACAGCCCTGCAGATGTGACACTGTGATACAATGTAAACAGTCAGTGTACAGCTTGTATAACAGTGTAAATATTGTATGATATCTTTTCATGTGACAGCACTGCAGATGTGACGCTGTGATACAATGTAAAGCAGTCAGCGTACAGCTTGTATAACAGTGTAAATATTCTATGATATCTTCTCATGGGACAGCACTGCAGATGTGACACTGGGACACAATGTAAAGCAGTCAGCGTACAGCTTGTATAACAGTGTAAATATTGTATGATATCTTCTCATGGGACAGCACTGCAGATGTGACGCTGTGATACAATGTAAAGCAGTCAGTGTACAGCTTGTATAACAGTGTAAACATTTTATGATATCTTCTCATGGGACAGCACTGCAGATGTGACACTGTGATACAATGTAAAGCAGTCAGTGTATAGCTTGTATAACAGTGTAAATATTGTATGATATCTTCTCATTGGACAGCACTGCAGATGTGACGCTGTGATACAATGTAAAGCAGTCAGTGTACAGCTTGTATAACAGTGTAAATATTGTATGATATCTTCTCATGGAACAGCACTGCAGATGTGACACTGGGACACAATGTAAAGCAGTCAGTGTACAGCTTGTATAACAGTGTAAATATTGTATGATATCTTCTCATGGGACAGCACTGCAGATGTGACGCTGGGACACAATGTAAAGCAGTCAGTGTACAGCTTGTATAACAGTGTAAATATAGTATGATATCTTCTCATGGGACAGCACTGCAGATGTGACACAATGTAAAGCAGTCAGTGTACAGCTTGTATAACAGTGTAAATATTGTATGGTATCTTCTCATGGGACAGCACTGCAGATGTGACACTGTGACACAATGTAAAGCAGTCAGTGTACAGCTTGTATAACAGTGTAAATATTGTATGATATCTTTTCATGGGACAGCACTGCAGATGTGACACTGTGACACAATGTAAAGCAGTCAGGGTACAGCTTGTATAACAGTGTGAATATTGCATGATATATCTTCTCATGGGACAACACTGCAGATGTGACACTGCAATGCTATGTAAAGCAGTCATTATACAGCTTGTATTTCAGGGTAAATGTGCTATCCCATCAAAATAACTCAACACACAGCCAGTGATGTCTAAATCACTGGCAACAAAAGTGAGTACACCCCTAAGAGAAGAGTGTCAAAACTCTGCCCAAAATGCCAATATTTTTTGTGCTCAAGACTATTCTCCAGCACTGCTTTAACTGTCTCTTGAGCATGGAGGTCACTAGAGGGTCACAGGTTGTCACTTACATCCTCCTCCCCTCCTCCATGATGGGGCTGGTGGGTGTTAGAGACCTTGCCCTCCTCCACCTTCCATATGAGGACCCCCAAATGCTCAATAAGGTTTAGGTCTGGAGACCTGCTTGGCCAGTCCTGCACCTTTACCCTCAGTTTCTTTAGCAAGGCAGTGGCTGTCTTGGAGGTGTATTTGGGGTTGTTATCATGTTTAAATTCTGCCCTGTGGCCTAGGGGTAGTGTGAACAGCTGGGGCAGGCAAGGAACACTTGTGGTGCAGTTTGGTGGTGGGAACCCATGAATGGCTGTTTGTATTTTTTGACATATTTCAATCACAGCTACAGTATTTCCCTTAATTTTTAGTAAAACTGTCTTGTGGTTCGATACGACTCTGGTGAGGCCTGAAAACTATTACCTCCTGATGGTAGAGATTTTTTATTTTTGAGGTATCTAGTCCTGGTTTTCTGAATTTTTTTTTTTTTTACTGCTTTTCACTCTTATTGAATTAGAGCCTTAGCCACCTTGTGGCCCATACCCCAAAATACCTTCCACCCCATGAATGTATTAGCTGATCATTGCCATTTTTGGAGATCATGTGTTCTCAATGAAGACCTGAATTTATGAGCTCCTTTGACGCAATGTCCTTTTCAAGGTCTTTCTGATCTCCCTCATTTTCAGGCCGTAGATGAATGGGTCACTGGCTGTTGGGATGACGTAGTTTATCAAGTTCACCGAGTTCTGAACATCAGTCGAAATAACAGACCCAATTCGATATGCCACCGAGGCAGAAAAGCCACATACGTAGGTCACCGTGGTTGCTTGCATGTGAGCGCTGCAAGTTTGCCAAGATTTCTCCCGGGATTTACCCTCAACTAACTTCCTGATGGTGTGTAGGATCCTTACGTAAGACACCAAGATGATGGTTCCATCAAACCCTGTAAAGAGGATCCTCACCCAAAGGCCAACAGTATGGACTCTCGAGAGATCTCCACAGCCCAAACTCAGGAGACTCATGTTCTCACAAGCAAAGTTCAGAATAACATTGGATCTACAAAACTGGACTTTGGAAGCAAAGCCAACGATCACGGAAGATAGAAGTAAACTGCGTAGGTAGCCTACAAGGACGAGCATGGTTAGTGTTCTGCTGGACATAATATGATGGTAATGCAGAGGTATCATTATGGCTATGTATCTGTCAATAGCCATCAATAGCAGAGCATTTGACTCAAAGGTCCCTGTGAAGTACATGAAGAGCATTTGCGTGAGGCACCCAGTCAATGTTATCTGGTCCAATTCAAACACTAACGCAAGGAGGAATTTCGGCACAATGGCCATAGAGTAGACAATGTTTCCTGCTAAAAGCAGCATGATGAGTATGTACATGGGCAAGTGTAGAGTCTTCTCCATGCAGATTATATGGAGGATGACCCCATTGCTTATCAGTATTATGGTGTACATGAAAAGCAACGGGATGGCGAGGATCTGTCTGGACTGTGAGATCCCCGGAAACCCTCGGAGAATGAATTCTGTGTGGGAGAAGCTGGTATTTATGGCCAAGTCTTCCATTGGAGACCACGTATCGGATGACATGAATGGTGGAATCTAACTTCTGCAGAGTGGAAGAGAGACAGGATTAGGAAAATTATTTGGCGTATAAAAAGCAGACCAAGGATATCACTTTACATACTAAAAAAAATTAAAAAATCTCCACAAACTACTCTCAGCATACCTATTCAGGTTGTGACCCGACTTATTTGCAAGCCTCATTGTTCATTGCCCTCGAGGCTCCTGAGTCGGGGTGTTAGCATCATAGTTTGAAAAAGGAAATTATAATATATAAAGAGAGAAAAAAAGTTATTTTATTCATATTTTCTTAAAGGGAAGGTTCAGGGAGGGTGGGTAAAAAATCTAAATCAATTTCCACTTACCTGGGGCTTCCTCCAGCCCGTGGCAGGCAGGAGGTGCCCTCGCCGCCGCTCCGCAGGCTCCCGGTGGTCTCCGGTGGCGCGCCCGACCTGGCCAGGCCGGCTGCAAGGTCGGGCTCTTCTGCGCTCCAAGGCCCGGAACATCTGCGTCCCACGCCGGCGCAGTAGAGCCCGGAGGACATCCGATGACGTCAGCGCGCCGGCGTGGGACGCAGAAGTTCCGGGCCTTGGAGCGCAGAAGATCCCGACCTGGCAGCCACCTGGCCAGGTCGGGCGCGCCACCGGAGACCACCGGGAGCCTGCGGAGCATAGTATTTACGTAAGAATTATTTATTAATATATTTACAAAAGAGTTATAGAAATATATATAGAATGTAATATAATTTCTGAATACGTTTATTCTTAATGTAGTTTGTCTATCTACTTTTCCTAGAATGTAACCAATCCCTACCTAGGAAGCTTCTTCTGAAAAATAAAAAATAAAAAAATAAAAAAAAAATAGGCAAGGCAGAAGCGGGCCAAATTCATCTTAAACTGCTGATTGCTGAGTAGGCCACAGTCATACTTTTATAGTATACACCCTTCCTTTCATTCAAAGCACACATACCATACTCGAACTCAAATTCGAAAGGTCACTCCTTCAAACATTCCAAGCTCATATAACCTGCTGAGCGGTCTGGACGAGCTCAGCTCGTCCAACACCGCCGGAGGCTGCCGCTCAGGCCCTGCTGGGCCGATTTTCATGAAATAAAGTGCAGCACACGCAGCCGGCACTTTGCCAGCCGCGTGTGCTGCCTGATCGCCGCCGCTCTGCGGCGATCCGCCGCGAGCAGCGGCGAAAGAGGGTCCCCCCAGCCGCCTGAGCCCAGCGTAGCCGGAACAAAAAGTTCCGGCCAGCGCTAAGGGCTGGATCGGAGGCGGCTGACGTCAGGACGTCGGCTGACGTCGATGACGTCACTCCGCTCGTCGCTATGGCGACGATGTAAGCAAAACAAGGAAGGCCGCTCATTGCGGCCTTCCTTGTTTATTCTGGGCACCGGAGGCGATCGGAAGAACGCCTCCGGAGCGCCCTCTAGTGGGCTTTCATGCAGCCAACTTTCAGTTGGCTGCATGAAATAGTTTTTTTTTAATTTAAAAAAAACCCTCCCGCAGCCACCCTGGCGATTTAATCAGAACGCCAGGGTGGTTTTAACTGTCTCCATTTCTCCCTCCAGCACTGAATTATGCTTGATGACCATTCCTCTCTGCCCTCTGTTTTATTTTTACATACAGTATATCATCCACCCCTTTTACCCACTCAGCAAGATTTAGAGGTAACGATTATTTCCAATATCAAACTACTTAAATAAATTACACAGAAAATGAAATGAAATAACACGTATCTCCCTATTATATAACCCAAGTGAATCACTACAGAAGTAGCCAATTATTTCACCAAGTCTCAAAACTTGTTATATGGAGATCACCTGATCACTCTTCACTAAAGCTGAATCCCCACTACAAGACCTCAGAAGATGTATCGGGGATACGTGGCGACAAAAGATGCAACAAATGACTGTTTCCCGATCCATCTTCCGCAATCACACAGTGCAGGAACAACGGGTGCAAACACAACATTAAATGATCGCGGTAATTAGTGCGGGGATCAATGGGGATTGGAATGACTGTCCACGACGGGATTCGTCATGATGGTAGTTCAAAACAAACCATTGTTCCAGATAATCTGCCATCGTTGAACATCGTTTGACAAACTTTTGTTAAACGATGTTATGCAATATCATACAAACAGACACTCTTCGTTAAAAATTTGTCACAAAAATCTTCTGGTGTGTATGAGCCTTTAGCCTCTCAGCATAGGACAGGGTAGTGAATCGGTGTCTTTCACAAGGCAGTGATAACATGGTGGTGTGTGTGTGTGGGGGGGAGGGGGGTGGCTGGAGAAGGCAGTCCATGTGAACTGCAAAGAGCTGTGTTGCATAATAACGCACAGCGCACACGATTATGGAACTTTGCTGTTGGATCTGCAGGCTATCAGGAACTGCCATGACATTTTTTCACAAATGGGGGTGGGGGGGTGGGGGCGGTGTTAAGGAGAAAGTGGGCACAGGCAGAGGCAGGGGGTGGGTGCAGGGTACAATAGGCACTAAGACTTGTTTAACCCTCTGGAGGATAATCCCGACACTGCATCGGGGTGAAAAAAGATGCCCATTTGGATAATCCCGATGCAGTGTCGGGGAAGAAAAAAAAAAGTTCCCCGGCACTTAACTGTTACTGTCAGTGTCAGGGTGGCGTCCCCGTCCTCCGGCTGTCCTGTCCCACCACCTGATCGTCCCACTCCTCCCTCCTCCGGTCCTGGGCCTTCCGATCCGGGATGCAGTGTCAGGGGAAGAAAAAAAAAAAAGTTCCCCGGCACTTAACTGTTACTGCCAGTGTCAGGGTGGCGTCCCCGTCCTCCGGCCGTCCTGTCCCACCACCCGATCGTCCCGCTACTCCCTCCTCCGGTCCTGGGTCTTCCGATCCCGTCCTCTGAACACTTCCGGCCCCATCGCGTCTCCTTCCTCGCATCGCGTTCCGCGGTGCGTAATGACGTACGTCATTACGCATCCCACGCTAGGGGGCGGTAAATTTGAATTTGTATTGGATTGAATACTCCTGTATCCAATCCAATACATTGTAATGAATAACAACTGTGAAAAAAAGTATACACAACAGACACATAGTAAAAAAACACCATTTGCTGTTTGGATCAGTGCTGGGCCGAAATTACGCATTAGTCTAATTACGCATCGTAATTCACTACAAATGCACCGTAAGCGTTACGTGTAAGGTTACGGTATTACGCGTAATTAATTACGCGTAGACCGTGGGTTACGTTTTACGCGTAACAAATTACGCGTAAGACAGTAAACTCCCATTGAAATTACACAGTCTGCCGTAATCGCGTAATATTACGCTCCCGTATAATATAAAAAAGCCGCCGACTTTAAGGGTTAATAGCAAAGCCCCCTTAAGTGCTAAGAGCCTCAAATTTGGAGGATATATTAAGGAGATCAGAAGGAATAAGAGGAAAAATTTTTTTTTCAAAAAGACTTTATAGTTTTTGAGAAAATCGATGTTAAAGTTTCAAAGGAAAAATAGATACATTTAAAAACCCGCCGACTTTAACGGTTAATAGCAAAGCCTGCTTAAAGTTTAGGAACACCAAATTCACAGGGTATATTAAGGGGATCAGTGGGAATAAGAGGAAAAAATTTTTTTCAAAAAGACCTTATAGTTTTTGAGAAAATCGATTTTTAAGTTTCAAGGGCAAAAATGTCTTTTAAATGCGGAAAATGTCAGTTTTTTTTGCACAGGTAACAATAGTGTTTTATTTTCATAGATTCCCCCAAGTGGGAAGAGTTTTACTTACTTCGTTCTGAGTGTGGGAAATATTAAAAAAAAAACGACGTGGGGTCCCCCCTCCCAGACCTCTTTAACCCCTTGTCCCCCATGCAGACTGGGATAGCCAGAATGCGGAACACCGGCCGCGTGGGGCTCCGCACCCTGACTATACCAGCCCGCATGGTCCATGGATTGGGGGGTCTCGGAAGGGGAGGGGCAGCCAAGCTTTCCCCTCCCCCTCCGAGCCCTTGTCCAATCCAAGGACAAGGGGCTCTTCTCCACCTCCGATGGGCGGTGGAGGTGGAGGCCGCGATTTCCTGGGGGGGAGGTTCATGGTGGCATCTGGGAGTCCCCTTTAAAAAGGGGTCCCCCAGATGCCCACCCCCCCTCCCAGGAGAAATGAGTATAGAGGTACTTGTACCCCTTACCCATTTCCTTTAAGAGTTAAAAGTAAATAAACACACAGACACTTTGAAAAAGTATTTTAATTGAACAAAAAACATAACCACGAAAAAAGTCCTTTAATATTCTTAATTAACCATTAATACTTACCTGTCCCTTTAAAAGCCAGTTCCCACGCAATATCCTCGGAAATATACTAATCAGTTACAATGTAACAAAGCTATTACAATGTAACAACTTTGTTACTTTGTAACACCACCGCACCCGACGTCACTCGCCGCCACCGCCGCGTCTGCGCTGACCCGACAGAGCTCTGAGCTATATAGCTCAGAGCTCCCTAAGCATCTTTGTATTTGGGCTCCAAGGAGCCCCATTGGTCCTTAGCAGACCAATGGGGTTCCTTTAAATCAGAAGGAACCCCATTGGTCTGCTAAGGACCAATGGGGCTCCTTGGAGCCCAAATACAAAGATGCTAATAGCTCAGAGCTCTGTCGGGTCAGTGCGGGACGCTAAGTCCCCGCCGCCTCCCGCTGTCAGCCCCGCCCACATCTGTCACCCACATGTCACCCACATGTGGGTGACATGTGGGTGACATGTGGAAGAGGCGGGGAGGACAGCGGGAGGCGGCGGGGACTTAGCGTCCTGCACGGACCCGACAGAGCTCTGATCTATATAGCTCAGAGCTCTCTTAGCATCTTTGTATTTGGGCTCCAAGGAGCCCCATTGGTCCTTAGCAGACCAATGGGGTTCCTTCTGATTTAAAGGAACCCCATTGGTCTGCTAAGGACCAATGGGGCTCCTTGGAGCCCAAATACAAAGATGCTTAGGGAGCTCTGAGCTATATAGCTCAGAGCTCTGTCGGGTCAGCGCAGACGCGGCGGTGGCGGCGAGTGACGTCGGGTGCGGTGGTGTTACAAAGTAACAAAGTTGTTACATTGTAATAGCTTTGTTACATTGTAACTGATTAGTATATTTCCGAGGATATTGCGTGGGAACTGGCTTTTAAAGGGACAGGTAAGTATTAATGGTTAATTAAGAATATTAAAGGACTTTTTTCGTGGTTATGTTTTTTGTTCAATTAAAATACTTTTTCAAAGTGTCTGTGTGTTTATTTACTTTTAACTCTTAAAGGAAATGGGTAAGGGGTACAAGTACCTCTATACTCATTTCTCCTGGGAGGGGGGGGTGGGCATCTGGGGGACCCCTTTTTAAAGGGGACTCCCAGATGCCACCATGAACCTCCCCCCCAGGAAATCGCGGCCTCCACCTCCACCGCCCATCGGAGGTGGAGAAGAGCCCCTTGTCCTTGGATTGGACAAGGGCTCGGAGGGGGAGGGGAAAGCTTGGCTGCCCCTCCCCTTCCGAGACCCCCCAATCCATGGACCATGCGGGCTGGTATAGTCAGGGTGCGGAGCCCCACGTGGCCGGTGCTCCGCATTCTGGCTATCCCAGTCTGCATGGGGGACAAGGGGTTAAAGAGGTCTGGGAGGGGGGACCCCACGTCGTTTTTTTTTTAATATTTCCCACACTCAGAACGAAGTAAGTAAAACTCTTCCCACTTGGGGGAATCTATGAAAATAAAACACTATTGTTACCTGTGCAAAAAAAACTGACATTTTCCGCATTTAAAAGACATTTTTGCCCTTGAAACTTAAAAATCGATTTTCTCAAAAACTATAAGGTCTTTTTGAAAAATGTTTTTTTCCTCTTATTCCCACTGATCCCCTTAATATACCCTGTAAATTTGGTGTTTCTAAATTTTAAGCAGGCTTTGCTATTAACCGTTAAAGTCGGCGGGTTTTTAAATGTATCTATTTTTCCTTTGAAACTTTAACATCGATTTTCTCAAAAACTATAAGGTCTTTTTGAAAAAAAAAATTTCCCTCTTATTCCTTCTGATCTCCTTAATATATTCTCCAAATTTGAGGCTCTTAGCACTTAAGGGGGCTTTGCTATTAACCCTTAAAGTCGGCGGCTACCTAACATTGATCCATGCGTCAACTTTTCCGCTTGGCAGCATGACCTTACGCATTAATTGCTAGTAGGAATTTACGCGTAAGCCTATAACGTAACAACTTGAATTACGGTATTCTTACGCGTAATTGCGTAAGGGCAATGCGTAATTACAGACATGTACCGAAATTGAATGTCTATGCCGTAAGCGTAATTTCGTAATGCGTAATAGCGTAAAATTACGCGTAATGATCCGTAAGCGTAGCTTTTTCCATTACGATCAGCACTGGTTTGGATATTGCTAGTGACACTTGCTATCTGATTTCTGCTTTCTGGTTTTGACCCTTGCTTTGGACTATCGACTATTCTATTGATTGCCGCCTGGATTTGACCCTTGCTTTTGGATAACGACTTTTTTTCTGCCACCTGCCCTGCTATGGCTTCCAGCTCCCGTAGACGCCTCTCCCCGCGAACCCTGATGCAGGAGTTTGATGACAGCGAGGATGAGCAGCTGTTTTTGTCAGACTCAAGTGACAGCTATGTGGCGAACATATCATCTGACTCAGAGTCTGACAGCGATGACTTCACCGAAGAGGTTGAGAACATCCGCACATGGATTGTTATAGACTGTCACGGACGATTGCGGGGACGCAGGCGCGTCCTGGACGACCGTGAAGAAAAAGCAATCGCACTCGATTCCCTGCATCGATTGCGCTTCAAAACGGTACAATCCGGGTTGAGTGTGTAGGGGCAGCTGCAGTCTTTTCTCAGCAGAGAGAGAGCCCCAGCCTAAATGCTGGTTGGCCCATCCATCAGGTATAAGGTGACAAACACCATGACAGAACCAATTTAGAGTGAGGAAACTCAGACACTCCGACTCCTTTTCCCAGCAGGGAGCCGACATGTGGCTTGCTGCTGCCAACTTCAAAGAACCTTTGCCTGGGAATGACCTGGTATAAATCCCAGGGGTCTCTCATATTCCATAAACTGCTATATGTATCATATTTTCTGTGTTGCCAGGCTGGCAGACCCTCCAAACTAACAGAGCAGGTAGGGCCCTGCCTGGCGTTGGTTCTGAGAACATTTCAGAACCTTCTGAGGTAAAGACTGCCCGTTAGGCAGTTCAACAGTGCCCTAATGGTACCACAGGGGTCCCACCCCTCATGTTTGGTATCAGACTGCTGGGTACATCGAGGCAGACCTGAAAATATTAGTAAATCTGCCCTGACCTGTACGGTTCTGTGAGATAGAGCCCATATATGGTTAAGGCATGATTTCTGGTCTCCAGGACAAGGGCAGGACTCATCTCATGTTCTAAGGGGGTGTGTGGGCCCGCCCTCACTTCCTCCTACTGAATCAGGGGCATAAGAATGGCAGAGGAGCCAAACTCAGGGTCCTCCACCCTGAAAGATCTTGAACTCATCAGGTGCCAGCTTGAGGATATGCTGGCATCCACCTGGTCTGAACTCTGAACTCTGGACTTTGAAACCAAGAACTTTATGATTCTTCCCACAATAAGGACATCTTTCCAGGAACTAAGTATTTTTCTCCCTTCTTTTATTTTTCATACTGGCTATTACTGTTTTCATAATTGTTGATTTTCATAATTGTCTGTATATATTAATTATTTATATTGCGTGAATAAACGACTTTCCCCAAGTCATTCACTGTTTCGCTACCCTGCTTATCAGCACACACAGAAATGATCCCGGGTCTCTGAAGATACGCTACTGTTTGTTTGTTGTTGGCTAGACAGAATATCGTGTGTTTAACCGTTTTATTCGCAGGATTAGTCAGTCAGTTAGTGGGCCCCACGGTCCCATAGTAACCGCGGTGGTGGCAGTTTACTCTGAACCAGTAGGTGACGTTGTAATTACCCGTGTCTCACAGGCTCCCTTCTGAGTTGTCTGCGGCTAATTCTTAACGGTTCCTGCGCATTGACTGCGACCAGAGTTCGCACGATCTGTGCGCTGGCACCGTTTAGAAGGCTAAGTGCGGTCAGCCACTGAGGGCTCCTGTGACAGTGTTAGGCAGCGGTTGGGATCTGTGTTGTGCTGAAAGTATCTGCGATAGCGCTAGCGCTATCGAGAAACAAACTAATTCGTTGGTGTAGCTGGAAGGCAATATATTTTTTATATATACAGAGAGACTGTGTAGCCAGTACCCCTTCCCCAAAGTTTTATTTTATTTGGCATGGAAATGTCCGGGAACTACCAGAACATGTGCCTAGCAGACCTGGAAAACCTTTGCGAAGAGAGGGGCATTGGCATCCTCCGCAAGACAAAACGGGACCTGATAGCAGACTTGTCCAGATGGGATGCCCAGCAACTGCGGGAGCCGGGAGTGTCCGCTGAGGTGGATACCAGCCCATCTGACAATCAAGGGGAACCAGAGGCTGAAGATCTTAGGCGTACAGAGGTTGAGCATCCTGCGGGCCCTGTTGCAACAGTTACGCCAGAGACTGTCAGTATGGACCCCAACCCCAGAGTTTCTGAAAGTACTCGCCTGGAACCGGCCAGTACTGGACTGTCCATGGGTGCTGACCCGGTAATGCAGCAGGCATTACAAAAGCTGATGGAGACTGACCTGGAAAAGTACATGCAGTACATGGAAGCACGAGAGGAACGGGAGCGCCAATCTGCAGAACGCAAGGCTGCTGCTGCTGAACGCCACGCGGAGAGGGATGCCGCTGAGCGAGAACGGGAGCGCCAACGACAGCATGAGCTAAACATGGCAAAAGTGCAACAGGCCAGCCGGAGTTCACCGCCCAGCCTCCCTGCTGAAGGAGCTGCAGCACCCGTAAGTGCAAAATTTAAATTTGCTAATATTGAAAAAGACACAGACATTGACTTGTTTTTGCGGTCTTTTGAAAAAGCATGCCGTCAGTATCGTCTGTCCCCAGACCAGTGGGCCAGACATCTGACACCTTTGCTGCGCTACAAAGCGCTTGATGCCTTCGCAGAATTGCCTGCGGAGAAGGATAATGATTATGCTGCTATAAAAGACGCTATCATTACTAAGTACCAGCTGACGCCAGAAGCCTATCGGAAAAAATTCAGGGCCTGGCAGAAAAAGCCTTCTGATTCCTACCGAGATGTGGTCAGCAGCTTGCTCACCACACTCCGCCAGTGGACACTAGGCCTCACCAAAGGGTCTTATGATGTCCTGGAGGACTTGATAGTCCTCGAACAATTTCTGAACATTTGCCCTGCTGATGTACGACAGTTTGTGTTAGAACGCAGGCCGGCTTCAGCCACTGTCGCTGCAGACCTTGCTGAGACTTTTGCAACTACCCGGGTGGCTGATACCCGCAGAACTGTCCCATCCAGCTGGAGAGGAGGTCAGCCCAATACCTCGGCAGACCCTCCTGCCCCTGTGAGCCGTCCGCCACAGAGGCCACCCAGCGCAGCTGCTGCACCCAGGCCTGCAGCGCCTGGAGAGGTCACCTGTCACTACTGCCGCCAGCCCGGACACATGAAATTCGACTGTCCGGAGCGGAGACAGACACCACCAGCACCTGGATCATCTGCATCACCTGCACCTCACCCACAGCAGAGGCAACCCGCCAGCGAACCACAGCCTGGATCATCAGATTTTGTCCTGTTTGCACGCGGAAAGGAAATCCGCGACCGAACCGACCAGCAGCAACTTGTTAGAGTGAACGGCAAAGTTGTCACCGGATTCCGAGACACCGGAGCTGACATCACGTTAGTTCACTCACATCTTGTGCCAAAGGAGAGCATCAGCTCCAGCCGATCCCTTGCCCTTACTGGAGTAGAGGGCACCCTTTTCCACATAGCCCACGCCAGAGTGAAGCTGGATTGGGGAGTGGGAGGGGTCCACGAAAGGGTTGTTGGGGTTATGAAGGATCTCCCAGTCCCTGTGTTGCTAGGGACTGATTTGGGCAAGCTTGTGTCCTACTATGAACCTGCCACGACCGCCTTGTCGCTCACGGAAGGAGACGGACTCTCCACCCACCACCAGGTACTTTATACACTTGGGGGAGCACCAGGGGGAGGTGGGTTGAATGTGCCCAGTTCAAGGGTACCAGGTTCAATAGTGCCTGCTTCAAAGGCACCTGAGTTTGATGTACAGACTGTCTGTTGTGATGATGCTGTAACTGTACCTGAGTTTACTGTACAACCTATCTGTAATGAAAAAATGTCTATACCTGTCAATATCATTACTGCATGCAATGATGATTTGAGTACTGTCCGTCTGTGCCATTCTGACAGTGTACCGGTGCTAGCAGTACCGCGCAGCTGCACTGCTCAGAACCTGGGCTCAGAACAGGTGGAGGGGGTTCCGGCCTCCTCCCCCTCCTCTGACCGCAGGGATGAGACCTTTCAGCCGCTGGCCTCGTGTGACATGAGCCAGTTGGCTGAAACTGACAGCGCCGTATTCTCAGCTGCACTACAAAGTGACCCAAGCCTGGAGGTGCTCAGGCAGCAAGCCGCTGAGCCCCTCGCAGACGGGGCCGCTTTCAAGGTGTTCTGGGAAGGTGGGAGACTGTACAGTGAGTCTGTACAGCCCCCTACAGGTAGATCCCACGCGAATACCAAGTGGCTTGTGGTCCCGAGTGCGTTCAGGGGACATGTGCTGAAATCCGCACATGGTAATCCTCTGACAGGGCACTCGGGTGTCCGCAAGACACTCGCCGGTATTCGGAACCAGTTTTATTGGCCCCGGATGAACAGGGATGTAGCAAACTACTGCAGGGCATGTGCCGTCTGTCAGGAGCTGGGAAGGTCCAGGGATTCCCGCGGGGTTCCCTTAGGTCCACAGCCACTCAGCAGGGGAACCCTGCGTGGGCTGGCTGTTGACCTAACCAACCCACTGCCCGTTGTCAGCAGTCCCGGCAGGCACCACGTCCGACTGCAGTGGCGCAAACGCCCTGTCCAGAACGGTCCATGTTGGGTCAACCCTGAGGGTAGCAGACCGCGACCGGTCCAGGGGAACCGAGCCACAGGCTCCAATAGGTTTTCCCGCCGTACCGGCAACTCGAGGCCCGTCAGCCAGGTTAGCGGCGCCGCCACACATCTTGCGGATGAGTGGCTAAGCCACGGACAAGGGGGAGGGCTGTCACGGACGATTGCGGGGACGCAGGCGCGTCCTGGACGACCGTGAAGAAAAAGCAATCGCACTCGATTCCCTGCATCGATTGCGCTTCAAAACGGTACAATCCGGGTTGAGTGTGTAGGGGCAGCTGCAGTCTTTTCTCAGCAGAGAGAGAGCCCCAGCCTAAATGCTGGTTGGCCCATCCATCAGGTATAAGGTGACAAACACCATGACAGAACCAATTTAGAGTGAGGAAACTCAGACACTCCGACTCCTTTTCCCAGCAGGGAGCCGACATGTGGCTTGCTGCTGCCAACTTCAAAGAACCTTTGCCTGGGAATGACCTGGTATAAATCCCAGGGGTCTCTCATATTCCATAAACTGCTATATGTATCATATTTTCTGTGTTGCCAGGCTGGCAGACC
The DNA here is from genome assembly GCF_040937935.1 of Hyperolius riggenbachi. Taxonomy (NCBI): domain Eukaryota; kingdom Metazoa; phylum Chordata; class Amphibia; order Anura; family Hyperoliidae; genus Hyperolius; species Hyperolius riggenbachi. Next base: position 13,490,470 of record NC_090647.1, read on the forward strand.
CTCCAAACTAACAGAGCAGGTAGGGCCCTGCCTGGCGTTGGTTCTGAGAACATTTCAGAACCTTCTGAGGTAAAGACTGCCCGTTAGGCAGTTCAACAGTGCCCTAATGGTACCACAGGGGTCCCACCCCTCATGTTTGGTATCAGACTGCTGGGTACATCGAGGCAGACCTGAAAATATTAGTAAATCTGCCCTGACCTGTACGGTTTTGTGAGATAGAGCCCATATATGGTTAAGGCATGATTTCTGGTCTCCAGGACAAGGGCAGGACTCATCTCATGTTCTAAGGGGGTGTGTGGGCCCGCCCTCACTTCCTCCTACTGAATCAGGGGCATAAGAATGGCAGAGGAGCCAAACTCAGGGTCCTCCACCCTGAAAGATCTTGAACTCATCAGGTGCCAGCTTGAGGATATGCTGGCATCCACCTGGTCTGAACTCTGAACTCTGGACTTTGAAACCAAGAACTTTATGATTCTTCCCACAATAAGGACATCTTTCCAGGAACTAAGTATTTTTCTCCCTTCTTTTATTTTTCATACTGGCTATTACTGTTTTCATAATTGTTGATTTTCATAATTGTCTGTATATATTAATTATTTATATTGCGTGAATAAACGACTTTCCCCAAGTCATTCACTGTTTCGCTACCCTGCTTATCAGCACACACAGAAATGATCCCGGGTCTCTGAAGATACGCTACTGTTTGTTTGTTGTTGGCTAGACAGAATATCGTGTGTTTAACCGTTTTATTCACAGGATTAGTCAGTCAGTTAGTGGGCCCCACGGTCCCATAGTAACCGCGGTGGTGGCAGTTTACTCTGAACCAGTAGGTGACGTTGTAATTACCCGTGTCTCACAGGCTCCCTTCTGAGTTGTCTGCGGCTAATTCTTAACGGTTCCTGCGCATTGACTGCGACCAGAGTTCGCACGATCTGTGCGCTGGCACCGTTTAGAAGGCTAAGTGCGGTCAGCCACTGAGGGCTCCTGTGACATAGACCCTACCCAGAATAATCCTGCCTCCCCACGATTCCCATTTACAGGCAGACCCGGCCAAAAAGTTCCCTGTGACCCTAACCCCCTAGCCTATTTGAAACTTTTTTTGGACGAGGCCATAATCCAAAATATAGTGGAGGAGACCAACCGCTATGCGGAACAGCAGCCTGGTCCAATCAGGAGGTTTGCTAGGGGGAAAAGGTGGGAACTAGTCACCCAGGATGAGATGTGGCTGTTCCTGTGCCTGCTCATCCTCCAGGGAATTGTGGGGAAACCCCGCCAGACAACATATTGGAGCACCAACCGACTGATTGCTACACCTTTTTTTGCGACTGTCATGTCACAAAACAGATTTAGCCTCATCATGAAAAACCTGCATTTCATGAATAATGAGACCTTTGATGAGGCCACCCATCCTGCCCCAAAACTGTGGAAGATCTACGACCTATTTCAAATGGTCATTCGCAAATTTCAGTCCGTGTATGTTCCAGAACGAGATGTAAGCGTGGATGAGAGCCTAATGGCGTATAAGGGGAGACTTGCCTGGAAACAGTATATCTCTTCCAAGTGTGCCAGATTTGGGATAAAATCGTTCCTATTGTGCGAATCTAATTCCGGATATATTTGGAATGCCATTATCTATACTGGTAAAGGCACACAATTTGACTCCAGCTACAGCCAGTTTGGCCTTGCATCTGCCTCTGCATTGTCCTCTCCCTCATTTCACCGCTTCTTGGTCAGGGATATTGCCTGACCACAGATAATTACTACACCTCCCCTGAACTATATGAATACCTCCTCAGACACAAGACTGATGCATACGGCACTGTCCGGCCTAACCGTCGCGATCTGCCATCAGCCTTTTCAGCTCAGAAGTTGAAGCCAGGGGAAATCACAGCATGGCAGAAGGGTAAGATGATGGCCCTCCGCTGGAAAGACAAAAAAGATGTTGCCCTTATGTCCACAGTCCATAACACTGACACTGCTGAAGCCAAGAATCGTGCTGGGAAGACAATCCAGAAACCCCAGGTCATTCTGGATTATAATCAGACAATGGGTGGGGTGGACCGTGCTGACCAGTGCATAACATTCTACCCCGTTGTGCGCAAACAGCAGCGCAAATATTATAAGAAAATCTTTAGACATCTGGTCTAGCAGTGTCTTTGGAATTCTTATGTCCTCTACAAGAAACAAAATGACAGGCCTCTTCCTCACTTTGACTACATTTTGAAGGTTTGTGAGGAAATATGCTTACAACATCAGCAACCACAAACTGAGGCGAATAGACCAGGACGTCGGGGCTCCTATGTCGTAAATCCAGTGCGACTCACAGGACGTCATTTTGTAGAGCACGTGCCACCCACTGAGCGCAAAGCAACACCTACCCGCATGTGCGTGGTGTGCTGCTCTAAGAGGGGGCCGAATGGAAAAAAGGTGCGCAAGGAGACCCGCTTTTACTGCCCTGATTGTGATGTGGGACTTTGTGCTGTCCCTTGCTTTAAAATATTTCATACTCAGGAAGTGTATTGATGTTTCAATACTTTTTGTGCTGCAACTGCTGCTTGATCTGAATTAAGATGTTTTTTCTGTTTACGTAATGTTACTATTAAATGTTTTTTTTTGCCATGATTTTAGTGTTTTATTATTTTATTATGCTTAGGATAAGCACTAAAACCTTGTTTGGTAATGATTTGGTAAGTTACAGGCCTGAAATATAAAAAAAAATATTCAATGGAAAATCCCATAGACTTTTTTGGACAGAAATTAGGGGAGAATTGAAACACCCAGGAGGTTAAAGGACACTTCCTATTTTTAAAGAGGCAAAGACACATGGGGGGATCAGAGTGGAGCAGGGCCAGATTTTTGGAAAGGCCACAAATGCCATGGTCTTGGGCCAGGGGTCTCAAACTCGCGGCCCGCGGGCCATTTGCGGCCCTCGATACAATATTTTGTGGCCCTCGCCGGCAAAAGCTTCCTTATAGTTCGCTTAAGTGCTCCCAAGTAATCTGCCGCATCCCCGCCGCTAAACGAGGGCTGCAGAGCCCCCAAATTGCCCGGGGGGCAATCCACCGGCATTTCCTGGAAGGGGCAGAGCTTTCACCTTCAGCTCTGCCCCTCCTGACGTCAATCGCTGCACGGATCGCCGCCTCTCCCCGCCCCTCTCTGTGAAGGAAGAGTGAGAGGGGCGGGCAGATGCGGCGATGCGCCGCGATTGTGAAAATTCCAGCCTCATCCTGACTTTGCCTTCTGCGGCCCCCCAGGTAAATTGAGTTTGAGACCCCTTCCTTGGGCGCTGAAAAAAGCAGAAGGGCGGTAGAACTTGGGAGAGAGAGATAAGAGGCTACATTTCAAAATAAATCATCTCTCCTGCTTCAAAGCTTCACACACAGCCTGAATTCCAGAGCTCCGTGCATCTCCCTTACTTCCTAGTGTGCGGTGAGACTGTGCTTTCTCCTGTGCTGCACACACAGCCTGAATTCCAGAGCTCCGTGCATCTCCCTTACTTCTTGGTGTGCGGTGAGACTGTGCTTTCTCCTGATGATCCAGGAACAAACAAGCTTCAGTTTAGTGCCAGGGCTGTAGAAAAGGTGATCAGCGGCGGAATGTAGAATGACAGGGGTGCCCGTCGCAGCTACCTGGGGGGCTTTAAAGATGTGTGGCAACCGGACGGGGTGCTCTGGGGGTCTCCTTATTAAATAATGCTGCGGCGATGATGTGCGTTAGCATGTTTAGATCTGCTTTTGCAGGTTCATAAAAGGCTTTGCGGTAAAAAAATGTGGGAGGGAAAATACCGCATTCGGTATTTTAGATTTGTGTGCTAATTCATAAAGATTTTCACAGCTGCCTTTGACATTCGGTAAATTATCGCAGCCCATTGAGCATTACAGCAGAAGTGTGGCGATATCTCTCTTTTGTTACAAGCTGTAATTATGGTTCCCTGCACAGACGACTCACAGAGACTTCGGCTCCCTGCACAGATGACTCACACAGACGTCGGCTCCCTGCACAGATGACTCACACAGACTTCGGCTCCCTGCACAGATGACTCACACAGACTTCGGCTCCCTGCACAGACGACTCACAGAGACTTCGGCTCCCTGCACAGATGACTCACACAGACTTCAGCTCCCTGCACAGACGCCTCACACAGACTTCAGCTCCCTGCACAGATGACTCACACAGACTTCGGCTCCCTGCACAGATGACTCACACAGACTTCAGCTCCCTGCACAGATGACTCACACAGACTTCAGCTCCCTGCACAGATGACTCACACAGACTTCAGCTCCCTGCACAGATGTCTCACACAGACTTCAGCTCCCTGCACAGAGGACTCACACAGATGGCTCCCTGCACAGATGACTCACACAGACTTAGTTTCCCTGCACAGATGACTCACACAGACTTCAGCTCCCTGCACAGATGACTCACACAGACTTCGGCTCCCTGCACAGATGACTCACACAGACTTAGTTTCCCTGCACAGATGACTCACAGAGACTTCGGCTCCCTGCACAGATGACTCACACAGACTTCAGCTCCCTGCACAGATGACTCACACAGACTTCAGCTCCCTGCACAGATGACTCACACAGACTTCGGCTCTCTGCACAGATGACTCACACAGACTTTGGCTCCCTGCACAGATGACTCACACAGACTTCGGCTCCCTGCACAGACGCCTCACACAGACTTCAGCTCCCTGCACAGATGACTCACACAGACTTCGGCTCCCTGCACAGATGACACACACAGACTTCGGCTCCCTGCACAGACGCCTCACACAGACTTCAGCTCCCTGCACAGATGACTCACACAGACTTCGGCTCCCTGCACAGATGACACACACAGACTTCGGCTCCCTGCACAGATGACTCACACAGACTTCAGCTCCCTGCACAGATGACTCACACAGATGGCTCCCTGCACAGATGACTCACACAGACTTAGTTTCCCTGCACAGATGACTCACAGAGACTTCGGCTCCCTGCACAGATGACTCACACAGACGTCGGCTCCCTGCACAGATGACTCACACAGACTTAGTTTCCCTGCACAGATGACTCACAGAGACTTCGGCTCCCTGCACAGATGACTCACACAGACTTCAGCTCCCTGCACAGATGACTCACACAGACTTAGTTTCCCTGCACAGGTGACTCACACAGACTTCGGCTCCCTGCACAGATGACTCACACAGACTTCGGCTCCCTGCAAAGATGGCTCACACAGACTTCGACTCCCTGCACAGATGACTCACACAGATGTCGGCTTCCTGCACAGATGACTCACACAGACGGCTCTCTGCACAGATGACTCACACAGACGGCTCCCTGCACAGATGACTCACAGAGACTTTGGCTCCCTGCACAGATGACTCACACAGACTTCGGCTCCCTGCACAGATGACTCACACAGACTTCGGCTCCCTGCACAGATGACTCACACAGATGTCGGCTCCCTGCACAGATGACTCACACAGACTTCAGCTCCCTGCACAGATGTCTCACACAGATGGCTCCCTGCACAGATGACTCACACAGACTTCAGCTCCCTGCACAGATGACTCACACAGACGTCGGCTCCCTGCACAGATGACTCACACAGACTTCGGCTCCCTGCACAGATGACTCACACAGACTTCGGCTCCCTGCACAGATGACTCACACAGACGTCGGCTCCCTGTACAGATGACTCACAGAGACTTCGGCTCCCTGCACAGATGACTCACACAGACTTTGGCTCCCTGCACAGATGACTCACACAGACTTCGGCTCCCTGTATAGATGACTCTCACAGACTTCGGCTCCCTGCACAGATGACTCACACAGACTTCGGCTCCCTGCACAGACTTTAGTCTCCCTGCACTTTGCATTGTTTAGACCTCACTAGAGGTGTCGGTAACTACCCCAGGCTTACCGCTTGTTGAAGGCTTTATGAATTGACATTTGCTGACAATTTACTGACATGTGTTGGAGGTAACTACAGCCAAGTCGGTAATTTCCTGCACTGCTCGGGAATGTCAGCTTTTCATGCGGTAACAGCCTTTATGAATTGACACTTTGCTAAGTGCTCGGTAAAGGGTCTCTTTAACATAAATAACATTATACTAAATTCACTGCAAGGGGAGAAAAGCAGAATATTAATCTACAGCAGCATTCCACTTAAAGGATACCTGAACTGACATATGACATGATGAGACAGACAATGAGAATGTACAGTGCTAAGCATACAAATAACTATGCTGTGTTACTTTTTTTTCTTTTCATAACATAAAGAGTTAACATTTAGGTATGCAAGTGTTAGTTTCATTTAAGTTGGGTCCAGGTCGGACTATAGCATAACCCTCACTGATAAGGAATTACAGCCTGAAAACTCTTTCCTGGCAGAGAATGGCTTCTGAGAGCAGAGGATAGATAAAAAAGGTCAATAGTTCATATATTTTAGCTTCTGGGACACTAAAAGACTGTGATAACATATGAGACAATACAGCATTAAACATACTTTTCTCAGCTGGTACACAGAAAATGAAACTGCAGAATTATTTAAAAAAAGTAATTTTTAGGAGTAGGAGGATATATACAGTTGTTTATGTCATCACTTTATTTTCACCTTGGGTGGGAGATGGATATTTCCAACAAGGATGTCTGATCCTGTATAGCCTGACTCAGTGGTTAGGGCACCTCATTGCAGGAATACACGGCGATGTCTCTCCCTACCTGTATAGCCTGACTCAGTGGTTAGGGCACCTCCTTGCAGGAATACACGGGGATGTCTCTCCCCACCTGTAAGGCCTGAGTCAGTGGTTAGGGCACCTCATTGCAGGAATACACAGCGATGTCTCTCCCTTCCTGTATAGCCTGACTCAGTGGTTAGGGCACCTCATTGCAGGAATACACGGCGATGTCTCTCCCCTCCTGTATAGCCTGACTCAGTGGGTAGGGCACCTCATTGCAGGAATACATGATGATGTCTCTTCCCTCCTGTATAGCCTGACTCAGTGGTTAGCACGTCTCATTGCAGGAATACACAGCGATGTCTCTCCCCTTCTGTATAGCCTGACTCAGTGGTTAGGGCATCTCATTGCAGGAATACACAGCGTTGTCTCTCCCCTCCTGTATAGCCTGACTCAGTGGTTAGCACGTCTCATTGCAGGAATACCCAGCGATGTCTCTCCCCTCCTCTATAGCCTGACTCAGTAGGGCACCTCATTACAGGAATACACGGTGAAGTCTCTCCTCTCACTTTCCTCATCTCTCTGCTGAGTGCAGATGTGCTCAGTGCTGGCAATCCGTCTCTCCCTGCAGATCCCTCACTATATACAGCTGGGCACCCCCCCGGGGACCCCTCATTAGTGTCACTCCGCAGCCAGACGTGTCTCTGTTGCTTAGTGTCACTAATAACCCATCATCCAATTGCTTACATACGTGACAATTCCTGCAGCTGATGTGATTGGCTGTAATGCGGGACAAAGATTACTTGTTGATTATTTGTTTAATAAAACAATCTGCAAATTCAGAAAAAAAAATCAGAATATTAATTTACAGTTTTTTTTTAATTTTTTTACAGGTCTGTTCTGCAGCAGGTAATATCAGAAGCAGGCCCGTTCTGCATCAGGTAATATCAGAAGCAGGTCTGTTCTGCAGCAGGTAATATCAGAAGCAGGTCCGTTCTGCAGCAGGTAATATCAGAAGCAGGTCTGTTCTGCAGCAGGTAATATCAGAAGCAGGCCCGTTCTGCAGCAGGTAATATCAGAAGCAGGTCTGTTCTGCAGCAGGTAATATCAGAAGCAGACCCGTTCTGCAGCAGGTAATATCAGAAGCAGGTCTGTTCTGCAGCAGGTAATATCAGAAGCAGGTCCGTTCTGCAGCAGGTAATATCAGAAGCAGGTCTGTTCTGCAGCAGGTAATATCAGAAGCAGACCCGTTCTGCAGCAGGTAATATCAGAAGCAGGCCCGTTCTGCAGCAGGTAATATCAGAAGCAGGTCCGTTCTGCAGCAGGTAATATCAGAAGCAGGTCCGTTCTGCAGCAGGTAATATCAGAAGCAGGCCCGTTCTGCAGCAGGTAATATCAGAAGCAGGTCTGTTCTGCAGCAGGTAATATCAGAAGCAGGCCCGTTCTGCAGCAGGTGATATCAGAAGCAGGTCCGTTCTGCAGCAGGTAATATCAGAAGCAGGCCCGTTCTGCAGCAGGTAATATCAGAAGCAGGTCTGTTCTGCAGCAGGTAATATCAGAAGCAGGTCCGTTCTGCAGCAGGTAATATCAGAAGCAGGCCTGTTCTGCAGCAGGTAATATCAGAAGCAGGCATGTTCTGCAGCAGGTAATATCAGAAGCAGGTCCGTTCTGCAGCAGGTAATATCAGAAGCAGGCCTGTTCTGCAGCAGGTAATATCAGAAGCAGGCATGTTCTGCAGCAGGTAATATCAGAAGCAGGCCCGTTCTGCAGCAGGTAATATCAGAAGCAGGCCCGTTCTGCAGCAGGTAATATCAGAAGCATGTCCGTTCTGCAGCAGGTAATATCAGAAGCAGGTCCGTTCTGCAGCAGGTAATATCAGAAGCAGGTCCGTTCTGCAGCAGGTAATATCAGAAGCAGGTCCGTTCTGCAGCAGGTAATATCAGAAGCAGGCCCGTTCTGCAGCAGGTAATATCAGAAGCAGGCCCGTTCTGCAGCAGGTAATATCAGAAGCAGGCCCGTTCTGCAGCAGGTAATATCAGAAGCAGGCCCGTTCTGCAGCAGGTAATATCAGAAGCAGGCCCGTTCTGCAGCAGGTAATATCAGAAGCAGGCCCGTTCTGCAGCAGGTAATATCAGAAGCAGGTCCGTTCTGCAGCAGGTAATATCAGAAGCAGGCCCGTTCTGCAGCAGGTAATATCAGAAGCAGGCCCGTTCTGCAGCAGGTAATATCAGAAGCAGGTCCGTTCTGCAGCAGGTAATATCAGAAGCAGGCCCGTTCTGCAGCAGGTAATATCAGAAGCAGGTCCGTTCTGCAGCAGGTAATATCAGAAGCAGGCCCGTTCTGCATCAGGTAATATCAGAAGCAGGTCTGTTCTGCAGCAGGTAATATCAGAAGCAGGTCCGTTCTGCAGCAGGTAATATCAGAAGCAGGCCCGTTCTGCATCAGGTAATATCAGAAGCAGGCCTGTTCTGCAGCAGGTAATATCAGAAGCAGGTCTGTTCTGCAGCAGGTAATATCAGAAGCAGGTCCGTTCTGCAGCAGGTAATATCAGAAGCAGGCCCGTTCTGCAGCAGGTAATATCAGAAGCAGGCCCGTTCTGCATCAGGTAATATCAGAAGCAGGTCTGTTCTGCAGCAGGTAATATCAGAAGCAGGCCCGTTCTGCAGCAGGTAATATCAGAAGCAGGCCCGTTCTGCAGCAGGTAATATCAGAAGCAGGTCCGTTCTGCAGCAGGTAATATCAGAAGCAGGCCCGTTCTGCAGCAGGTAATATCAGAAGCATGTCCGTTCTGCAGCAGGTAATATCAGAAGCAGGCCCGTTCTGCAGCAGGTAATATCAGAAGCATGTCCGTTCTGCAGCAGGTAATATCAGAAGCATGTCCGTTCTGCAGCAGGTAATATCAGAAGCAGGCCCGTTCTGCGGCAGGTAATATCAGAAGCATGTCCGTTCTGCAGCAGGTAATATCAGAAGCATGTCCGTTCTGCAGCAGGTAATATCAGAAGCATGTCCGTTCTGCAGCAGGTAATATCAGAAGCAGGCCCGTTCTGCGGCAGGTAATATCAGAAGCATGTCCGTTCTGCAGCAGGTAATATCAGAAGCAGGCCCGTTCTGCAGCAGGGTAATATCAGAAGCAGGCCCGTTCTGCAGCAGGTAATATCAGAAGCAGGTCCGTTCTGCAGCAGGTAATATCAGAAGCAGGCCCGTTCTGCAGCAGGTAATATCAGAAGCAGGCCCGTTCTGCAGCAGGTAATATCAGAAGCATGTCCGTTCTGCAGCAGGTAATATCAGAAGCAGGTCCGTTCTGCAGCAGGTAATATCAGAAGCAGGCCCGTTCTGCAGCAGGGTAATATCAGAAGCAGGCCCGTTCTGCAGCAGGTAATATCAGAAGCAGGTCTGTTCTGCAGCAGGTAATATCAGAAGCAGGCCCGTTCTGCAGCAGGTAATATCAGAAGCAGGCCCGTTCTGCAGCAGGTAATATCAGAAGCAGGCCCATTCTGCAGCAGGTAATATCAGAAGCAGGCCGTTCTGCAGCAGGTAATATCAGAAGCAGGCCCATTCTGCAGCAGGTAATATCAGAAGCAGGTCCGTTCTGCAGCAGGTAATATCAGAAGCAGGTCCGTTCTGCAGCAGGTAATATCAGAAGCAGGTCCGTTCTGCAGCAGGTAATATCAGAAGCAGGCCCGTTCTGCAGCAGGTAATATCAGAAGCAGGTCCGTTCTGCAGCAGGTAATATCAGAAGCATGTCCGTTCTGCAGCAGGTAATATCAGAAGCAGGTCCGTTCTGCAGCAGGTAATATCAGAAGCAGGTCCGTTCTGCAGCAGGTAATATCAGAAGCAGGCCCGTTCTGCAGCAGGTAATATCAGAAGCAGGCCCGTTCTGCAGCAGGTAATATCAGAAGCAGGTCCGTTCTGCAGCAGGTAATATCAGAAGCAGGCCCGTTCTGCAGCAGGTAATATCAGAAGCAGGCCGTTCTGCAGCAGGTAATATCAGAAGCAGGCCCATTCTGCAGCAGGTAATATCAGAAGCAGGTCCGTTCTGCAGCAGGTAATATCAGAAGCAGGTCCGTTCTGCAGCAGGTAATATCAGAAGCAGGTCCGTTCTGCAGCAGGTAATATCAGAAGCAGGCCCGTTCTGCAGCAGGTAATATCAGAAGCAGGTCTGTTCTGCAGCAGGTAATATCAGAAGCATGTCCGTTCTGCAGCAGGTAATATCAGAAGCAGGTCCGTTCTGCAGCAGGTAATATCAGAAGCAGGTCCGTTCTGCAGCAGGTAATATCAGAAGCAGGCCCGTTCTGCAGCAGGTAATATCAGAAGCAGGTCCGTTCTGCAGCAGGTAATATCAGAAGCAGGCCCATTCTGCAGCAGGTAATATCAGAAGCAGGTCTGTTCTGCAGCAGGTAATATCAGAAGCAGGCCCGTTCTGCAGCAGGTAATATCAGAAGCAGGTCCGTTCTGCAGCAGGTAATATCAGAAGCAGGTCCGTCTGCAGCAGGTAATATCAGAAGCAGGTCCGTTCTGCAGCAGGTAATATCAGAAGCAGGCCCGTTCTGCAGCAGGTAATATCAGAAGCAGGCCTGTTCTGCAGCAGGTAATATCAGAAGCATGTCCGTTCTGCAGCAGGTAATATCAGAAGCAGGCCCGTTCTGCAGCAGGTAATATCAGAAGCAGGTCCGTTCTGCAGCAGGTAATATCAGAAGCAGGCCCGTTCTGCAGCAGGTAATATCAGAAGCAGGCCCATTCTGCAGCAGGTAATATCAGAAGCAGGTCCGTTCTGCAGCAGGTAATATCAGAAGCAGGTCTGTTCTGCAGCAGGTAATATCAGAAGCAGGTCCGTTCTGCAGCAGGTAATATCAGAAGCATGTCCGTTCTGCAGCAGGTAATATCAGAAGCAGGTCTGTTCTGCAGCAGGTAATATCAGAAGCAGGCCCGTTCTGCAGCAGGTAATATCAGAAGCAGGCCCGTTCTGCAGCAGGTAATATCAGAAGCAGGCCCGTTCTGCAGCAGGTAATATCAGAAGCAGGCCCGTTCTGCAGCAGGTAATATCAGAAGCAGGTCCGTTCTGCAGCAGGTAATATCAGAAGCAGGCCCGTTCTGCAGCAGGTAATATCAGAAGCAGGCCCGTTCTGCATCAGGTAATATCAGAAGCAGGCCCGTTCTGCAGCAGGTAATATCAGAAGCAGGCCCGTTCTGCAGCAGGTAATATCAGAAGCAGGCCCGTTCTGCAGCAGGTAATATCAGAAGCAGGTCTGTTCTGCAGCAGGTAATATCAGAAGCAGGTCCGTTCTGCAGCAGGTAATATCAGAAGCAGGCCCGTTCTGCAGCAGGTAATATCAGAAGCAGGCCCGTTCTGCAGCAGGTAATATCAGAAGCAGGTCCGTTCTGCAGCAGGTAATATCAGAAGCATGTCCGTTCTGCAGCAGGTAATATCAGAAGCAGGCCCATTCTGCAGCAGGTAATATCAGAAGCATGTCCGTTCTGCAGCAGGTAATATCAGAAGCATGTCCGTTCTGCAGCAGGTAATATCAGAAGCATGTCCGTTCTGCAGCAGGTAATATCAGAAGCAGGCCTGTTCTGCAGCAGGTAATATCAGAAGCAGGCCCGTTCTGCAGCAGGTAATATCAGAAGCAGGCCCGTTCTGCAGCAGGTAATATCAGAAGCAGGTCTGTTCTGCAGCAGGTAATATCAGAAGCAGGCCCGTTCTGCAGCAGGTAATATCAGAAGCAGGTCTGTTCTGCAGCAGGTAATATCAGAAGCAGGCCCGTTCTGCAGCAGGTAATATCAGAAGCAGGCCCGTTCTGCAGCAGGTAATATCAGAAGCAGGCCCGTTCTGCAGCAGGTAATATCAGAAGCAGGCCCGTTCTGCAGCAGGTAATATCAGAAGCAGGCCCGTTCTGCAGCAGGTAATATCAGAAGCAGGCCCGTTCTGCAGCAGGTAATATCAGAAGCAGGCCCATTCTGCAGCAGGTAATATCAGAAGCAGGTCCGTTCTGCATCAGGTAATATCAGAAGCAGGTCCGTTCTGCAGCAGGTAATATCAGAAGCAGGCCCGTTCTGCAGCAGGTAATATCAGAAGCAGGTCCGTTCTGCATCAGGTAATATCAGAAGCAGGTCTGTTCTGCAGCAGGTAATATCAGAAGCAGGCCCGTTCTGCAGCAGGCAATATCAGAAGCAGGTCCGTTCTGCAGCAGGTAATATCAGAAGCATGTCCGTTCTGCAGCAGGTAATATCAGAAGCATGTCCGTTCTGCAGCAGGTAATATCAGAAGCAGGCCCGTTCTGCAGCAGGTAATATCAGAAGCAGGCCCGTTCTGCAGCAGGTAATATCAGAAGCAGGCCCGTTCTGCAGCAGGTAATATCAGAAGCAGGTCCGTTCTGCAGCAGGTAATATCAGAAGCAGGTCCGTTCTGCAGCAGGTAATATCAGAAGCAGGCCCGTTCTGCAGCAGGTAATATCAGAAGCAGGCCCGTTCTGCAGCAGGTAATATCAGAAGCAGGTCCGTGCTGCAGCAGGTAATATCAGAAGCAGGCCTGTTCTGCAGCAGGTAATATCAGAAGCAGGTCCGTTCTGCAGCAGGTAATATCAGAAGCAGGTCCGTTCTGCAGCAGGTAATATCAGAAGCAGGCCCGTTCTGCAGCAGGTAATATCAGAAGCAGGCCCGTTCTGCAGCAGGTAATATCAGAAGCAGGTCCGTTCTGCAGCAGGTAATATCAGAAGCAGGCCCGTTCTGCAGCAGGTAATATCAGAAGCAGGCCCGTTCTGCAGCAGGTAATATCAGAAGCAGGTCCGTCTGCAGCAGGTAATATCAGAAGCAGGCCTGTTCTGCAGCAGGTAATATCAGAAGCAGGTCCGTTCTGCAGCAGGTAATATCAGAAGCAGGTCCGTTCTGCAGCAGGTAATATCAGAAGCAGGTCCGTTCTGCAGCAGGTAATATCAGAAGCAGGTCCGTTCTGCAGCAGGTAATATCAGAAGCAGGCCCGTTCTGCAGCAGGTAATATCAGAAGCAGGCCCGTTCTGCAGCAGGTAATATCAGAAGCAGGTCTGTTCTGCAGCAGGTAATATCAGAAGCAGGTCCGTTCTGCAGCAGGTAATATCAGAAGCAGGCCCGTTCTGCAGCAGGTAATATCAGAAGCAGGCCCGTTCTGCAGCAGGTAATATCAGAAGCAGGCCCGTTCTGCAGCAGGTAATATCAGAAGCAGGTCTGTTCTGCAGCAGGTGATATCAGAAGCAGGTCTGTTCTGCAGCAGGTGATATCAGAAGCAGGTCCGTTCTGCAGCAGGTAATATCAGAAGCAGGTCCGTTCTGCAGCAGGTAATATCAGAAGCAGGTCCGTTCTGCATCAGGTAATATCAGAAGCAGGTCCGTTCTGCAGCAGGTAATATCAGAAGCAGGCCCGTTCTGCAGCAGGTAATATCAGAAGCAGGTCCGTTCTGCAGCAGGTAATATCAGAAGCAGGCCCGTTCTGCAGCAGGTAATATCAGAAGCAGGCCCGTTCTGCAGCAGGGTAATATCAGAAGCAGGTCCGTTCTGCAGCAGGTGATATCAGAAGCAGGCCCGTTCTGCAGCAGGTGATATCAGAAGCAGGTCCGTTCTGCAGCAGGTAATATCAGAAGCAGGCCCGTTCTGCAGCAGGTGATATCAGAAGCAGGTCCGTTCTGCAGCAGGTAATATCAGAAGCAGGCCCGTTCTGCAGCAGGTAATATCAGAAGCAGGTCTGTTCTGCAGCAGGTAATATCAGAAGCAGGTCCGTTCTGCATCAGGTAATATCAGAAGCAGGTCCGTTCTGCAGCAGGTAATATCAGAAGCAGGCCCGTTCTGCAGCAGGTAATATCAGAAGCAGGTCCGTTCTGCAGCAGGTAATATCAGAAGCAGGCCCGTTCTGCAGCAGGTAATATCAGAAGCAGGCCCGTTCTGCAGCAGGGTAATATCAGAAGCAGGTCCGTTCTGCAGCAGGTAATATCAGAAGCAGGTCCGTTCTGCAGCAGGTAATATCAGAAGCAGGTCCGTTCTGCAGCAGGTAATATCAGAAGCAGGTCCGTTCTGCAGCAGGTAATATCAGAAGCAGGTCCGTTCTGCAGCAGGTAATATCAGAAGCAGGCCCGTTCTGCAGCAGGTAATATCAGAAGCAGGTCCGTTCTGCAGCAGGTAATATCAGAAGCAGGTCCGTTCTGCAGCAGGTAATATCAGAAGCAGGCCCGTTCTGCAGCAGGTAATATCAGAAGCAGGTCCGTTCTGCAGCAGGTAATATCAGAAGCAGGTCCGTTCTGCAGCAGGTAATATCAGAAGCAGGTCCGTTCTGCAGCAGGTAATATCAGAAGCAGGTCCGTTCTGCAGCAGGTAATATCAGAAGCAGGCCCGTTCTGCAGCAGGTAATATCAGAAGCAGGTCCGTTCTGCAGCAGGTAATATCAGAAGCAGGTCCGTTCTGCAGCAGGTAATATCAGAAGCAGGCCCGTTCTGCAGCAGGTAATATCAGAAGCAGGCCCGTTCTGCAGCAGGTAATATCAGAAGCAGGTCTGTTCTGCAGCAGGTAATATCAGAAGCAGGCCCGTTCTGCAGCAGGTAATATCAGAAGCAGGCCCGTTCTGCAGCAGGTAATATCAGAAGCAGGCCCGTTCTGCAGCAGGTAATATCAGAAGCAGGCCCGTTCTGCAGCAGGTAATATCAGAAGCAGGCCCGTTCTGCAGCAGGTAATATCAGAAGCAGGCCCGTTCTGCAGCAGGTAATATCAGAAGCAGGCCCGTTCTGCAGCAGGTAATATCAGAAGCAGGTCTGTTCTGCAGCAGGTAATATCAGAAGCAGGTCTGTTCTGCAGCAGGTAATATCAGAAGCAGGTCCGTTCTGCAGCAGGTAATATCAGAAGCAGGCCCGTTCTGCAGCAGGTAATATCAGAAGCAGGCCCGTTCTGCAGCAGGTAATATCAGAAGCAGGCCCGTTCTGCAGCAGGTAATATCAGAAGCAGGCCCATTCTGCAGCAGGTAATATCAGAAGCAGGTCCGTTCTGCATCAGGTAATATCAGAAGCAGGTCCGTTCTGCAGCAGGTAATATCAGAAGCAGGCCCGTTCTGCAGCAGGTAATATCAGAAGCAGGCCCGTTCTGCAGCAGGCAATATCAGAAGCAGGTCCGTTCTGCAGCAGGTAATATCAGAAGCAGGTCCGTTCTGCAGCAGGTAATATCAGAAGCATGTCCGTTCTGCAGCAGGTAATATCAGAAGCATGTCCGTTCTGCAGCAGGTAATATCAGAAGCAGGCCCGTTCTGCAGCAGGTAATATCAGAAGCAGGCCCGTTCTGCAGCAGGTAATATCAGAAGCAGGCCCGTTCTGCAGCAGGTAATATCAGAAGCAGGTCCGTTCTGCAGCAGGTAATATCAGAAGCAGGTCCGTTCTGCAGCAGGTAATATCAGAAGCAGGCCCGTTCTGCAGCAGGTAATATCAGAAGCAGGCCCGTTCTGCAGCAGGTAATATCAGAAGCAGGTCCGTTCTGCAGCAGGTAATATCAGAAGCAGGCCTGTTCTGCAGCAGGTAATATCAGAAGCAGGTCCGTTCTGCAGCAGGTAATATCAGAAGCAGGTCCGTTCTGAAGCAGGTAATATCAGAAGCAGGCCCGTTCTGCAGCAGGTAATATCAGAAGCAGGCCCGTTCTGCAGCAGGTAATATCAGAAGCAGGTCCGTTCTGCAGCAGGTAATATCAGAAGCAGGTCCGTTCTGCAGCAGGTAATATCAGAAGCAGGCCCGTTCTGCAGCAGGTAATATCAGAAGCAGGTCCGTTCTGAAGCAGGTAATATCAGAAGCAGGCCCGTTCTGAAGCAGGTAATATCAGAAGCAGGCCCGTTCTGCAGCAGGTAATATCAGAAGCAGACCCGTTCTGCAGCAGGTAATATCAGAAGCAGGTCCGTTCTGCAGCAGGTAATATCAGAAGCAGGCCCGTTCTGCAGCAGGTAATATCAGAAGCAGGTCCGTTCTGCAGCAGGTAATATCAGAAGCAGGCCTGTTCTGCAGCAGGTAATATCAGAAGCAGGTCCGTTCTGCAGCAGGTAATATCAGAAGCAGGTCCGTTCTGCAGCAGGTAATATCAGAAGCAGGCCCGTTCTGCAGCAGGTAATATCAGAAGCAGGCCCGTTCTGCAGCAGGTAATATCAGAAGCAGGCCCGTTCTGCAGCAGGTAATATCAGAAGCAGGTCTGTTCTGCAGCAGGTAATATCAGAAGCAGGTCCGTTCTGCAGCAGGTAATATCAGAAGCAGGCCCGTTCTGCAGCAGGTAATATCAGAAGCAGGCCCGTTCTGCAGCAGGTAATATCAGAAGCAGGTCTGTTCTGCAGCAGGTAATATCAGAAGCAGGTCTGTTCTGCAGCAGGTAATATCAGAAGCAGGTCTGTTCTGCAGCAGGTAATATCAGAAGCAGGCCCGTTCTGCAGCAGGTGATATCAGAAGCAGGTCCGTTCTGCAGCAGGTAATATCAGAAGCAGGTCTGTTCTGCAGCAGGTAATATCAGAAGCAGGTCCGTTCTGCAGCAGGTAATATCAGAAGCAGGTCCGTTCTGCAGCAGGTAATATCAGAAGCAGGCCCGTTCTGCAGCAGGTAATATCAGAAGCAGGTCCGTTCTGCAGCAGGTAATATCAGAAGCAGGCCCGTTCTGCAGCAGGTAATATCAGAAGCAGGCCCGTTCTGCAGCAGGGTAATATCAGAAGCAGGTCCGTTCTGCAGCAGGTAATATCAGAAGCAGGCCCGTTCTGCAGCAGGTGATATCAGAAGCAGGTCCGTTCTGCAGCAGGTAATATCAGAAGCAGGCCCGTTCTGCAGCAGGTGATATCAGAAGCAGGTCCGTTCTGCAGCAGGTAATATCAGAAGCAGGCCCGTTCTGCAGCAGGTAATATCAGAAGCAGGTCTGTTCTGCAGCAGGTAATATCAGAAGCAGGTCCGTTCTGCATCAGGTAATATCAGAAGCAGGTCCGTTCTGCAGCAGGTAATATCAGAAGCAGGCCCGTTCTGCAGCAGGTAATATCAGAAGCAGGTCCGTTCTGCAGCAGGTAATATCAGAAGCAGGCCCGTTCTGCAGCAGGTAATATCAGAAGCAGGCCCGTTCTGCAGCAGGGTAATATCAGAAGCAGGTCCGTTCTGCAGCAGGTAATATCAGAAGCAGGTCCGTTCTGCAGCAGGTAATATCAGAAGCAGGTCCGTTCTGCAGCAGGTAATATCAGAAGCAGGTCCGTTCTGCAGCAGGTAATATCAGAAGCAGGTCCGTTCTGCAGCAGGTAATATCAGAAGCAGGTCCGTTCTGCAGCAGGTAATATCAGAAGCAGGCCCGTTCTGCAGCAGGTAATATCAGAAGCAGGTCCGTTCTGCAGCAGGTAATATCAGAAGCAGGTCCGTTCTGCAGCAGGTAATATCAGAAGCAGGTCCGTTCTGCAGCAGGTAATATCAGAAGCAGGTCCGTTCTGCAGCAGGTAATATCAGAAGCAGGCCCGTTCTGCAGTAGGTAATATCAGAAGCAGGTCCGTTCTGCAGCAGGTAATATCAGAAGCAGGTCCGTTCTGCAGCAGGTAATATCAGAAGCAGGTCCGTTCTGCAGCAGGTAATATCAGAAGCAGGTCCGTTCTGCAGCAGGTAATATCAGAAGCAGGCCCGTTCTGCAGCAGGTAATATCAGAAGCAGGTCCGTTCTGCAGCAGGTAATATCAGAAGCAGGTCCGTTCTGCAGCAGGTAATATCAGAAGCAGGTCCGTTCTGCAGCAGGTAATATCAGAAGCAGGTCCGTTCTGCAGCAGGTAATATCAGAAGCAGGCCCGTTCTGCAGCAGGTAATATCAGAAGCAGGCCCGTTCTGCAGCAGGTAATATCAGAAGCAGGCCCGTTCTGCAGCAGGTAATATCAGAAGCAGGCCCGTTCTGCAGCAGGTAATATCAGAAGCAGGTCCGTTCTGCAGCAGGTAACATCAGAAGCAGGCCCGTTCTGCAGCAGGTAATATCAGAAGCAGGTCTGTTCTGCAGCAGGTAATATCAGAAGCAGGCCCGTTCTGCAGCAGGTAATATCAGAAGCAGGCCCGTTCTGCAGCAGGTAATATCAGAAGCAGGTCCGTTCTGCAGCAGGTAATATCAGAAGCAGGCCCGTTCTGCAGCAGGTAATATCAGAAGCATGTCCGTTCTGCAGCAGGTAATATCAGAAGCAGGCCCGTTCTGCAGCAGGTAATATCAGAAGCATGTCCGTTCTGCAGCAGGTAATATCAGAAGCAGGCCCGTTCTGCGGCAGGTAATATCAGAAGCATGTCCGTTCTGCAGCAGGTAATATCAGAAGCAGGCCCGTTCTGCAGCAGGGTAATATCAGAAGCAGGCCCGTTCTGCAGCAGGTAATATCAGAAGCAGGTCCGTTCTGCAGCAGGTAATATCAGAAGCAGGCCCGTTCTGCAGCAGGTAATATCAGAAGCAGGCCCGTTCTGCAGCAGGTAATATCAGAAGCATGTCCGTTCTGCAGCAGGTAATATCAGAAGCAGGTCCGTTCTGCAGCAGGTAATATCAGAAGCAGGCCCGTTCTGCAGCAGGGTAATATCAGAAGCAGGCCCGTTCTGCAGCAGGTAATATCAGAAGCAGGTCTGTTCTGCAGCAGGTAATATCAGAAGCAGGCCCGTTCTGCAGCAGGTAATATCAGAAGCAGGCCCGTTCTGCAGCAGGTAATATCAGAAGCAGGCCCGTTCTGCAGCAGGTAATATCAGAAGCAGGTCCGTTCTGCAGCAGGTAATATCAGAAGCAGGTCCGTTCTGCAGCAGGTAATATCAGAAGCAGGCCTGTTCTGCAGCAGGTAATATCAGAAGCAGGCCCGTTCTGCAGCAGGTAATATCAGAAGCAGGTCCGTTCTGCAGCAGGTAATATCAGAAGCAGGTCCGTTCTGCAGCAGGTAATATCAGAAGCAGGCCCGTTCTGCAGCAGGTAATATCAGAAGCAGGTCTGTTCTGCAGCAGGTAATATCAGAAGCAGGCCCGTTCTGCAGCAGGTAATATCAGAAGCAGGCCCGTTCTGCGGTAATATCAGAAGCAGGCCCGTTCTGCAGCAGGTAATATCAGAAGCAGGTCCGTTCTGCAGCAGGTAATATCAGAAGCAGGTCCGTTCTGCAGCAGGTAATATCAGAAGCAGGCCCGTTCTGCAGCAGGTAATATCAGAAGCAGGTCTGTTCTGCAGCAGGTAATATCAGAAGCAGGCCCGTTCTGCAGCAGGTAATATCAGAAGCAGGCCCGTTCTGCAGCAGGTAATATCAGAAGCAGGTCCGTTCTGCAGCAGGTAATATCAGAAGCAGGCCCGTTCTGCAGCAGGTAATATCAGAAGCAGGCCCATTCTGCAGCAGGTAATATCAGAAGCAGGTCCGTTCTGCAGCAGGTAATATCAGAAGCAGGTCCGTTCTGCAGCAGGTAATATCAGAAGCAGGTCCGTTCTGCAGCAGGTAATATCAGAAGCAGGCCCGTTCTGCAGCAGGTAATATCAGAAGCAGGCCCGTTCTGCAGCAGGTAATATCAGAAGCAGGTCCGTTCTGCAGCAGGTAATATCAGAAGCAGGCCCATTCTGCAGCAGGTAATATCAGAAGCAGGTCTGTTCTGCAGCAGGTAATATCAGAAGCAGGCCCGTTCTGCAGCAGGTAATATCAGAAGCAGGCCCGTTCTGCAGCAGGTAATATCAGAAGCAGGTCTGTTCTGCAGCAGGTAATATCAGAAGCAGGCCCGTTCTGCAGCAGGTAATATCAGAAGCAGGCCCGTTCTGCAGCAGGTAATATCAGAAGCAGGTCTGTTCTGCATCAGGTAATATCAGAAGCAGGCCCGTTCTGCAGCAGGTAATATCAGAAGCAGGCCCGTTCTGCAGCAGGTAATATCAGAAGCAGGCCCGTTCTGCAGCAGGTAATATCAGAAGCAGGCCCGTTCTGCAGCAGGTAATATCAGAAGCAGGTCTGTTCTGCAGCAGGTAATATCAGAAGCAGGTCCGTTCTGCAGCAGGTAATATCAGAAGCAGGTCCGTTCTGCAGCAGGTAATATCAGAAGCAGGCCCGTTCTGCAGCAGGTAATATCAGAAGCAGGTCCGTTCTGCAGCAGGTAATATCAGAAGCATGTCCGTTCTGCAGCAGGTAATATCAGAAGCAGGTCCGTTCTGCAGCAGGTAATATCAGAAGCATGTCCGTTCTGCAGCAGGTAATATCAGAAGCAGGTCCGTTCTGCAGCAGGTAATATCAGAAGCATGTCCGTTCTGCAGCAGGTAATATCAGAAGCAGGCCTGTTCTGCAGCAGGTAATATCAGAAGCAGGCATGTTCTGCAGCAGGTAATATCAGAAGCAGGCCCGTTCTGCAGCAGGTAATATCAGAAGCAGGTCTGTTCTGCAGCAGGTAATATCAGAAGCAGGCCCGTTCTGCAGCAGGTAATATCAGAAGCAGGCCCGTTCTGCAGCAGGTAATATCAGAAGCAGGCCCGTTCTGCAGCAGGTAATATCAGAAGCAGGTCTGTTCTGCAGCAGGTAATATCAGAAGCAGGCCCGTTCTGCAGCAGGTAATATCAGAAGCAGGCCCGTTCTGCAGCAGGTAATATCAGAAGCAGGCCCGTTCTGCAGCAGGTAATATCAGAAGCAGGCCCGTTCTGCAGCAGGTAATATCAGAAGCAGGTCTGTTCTGCAGCAGGTAATATCAGAAGCAGGTCCGTTCTGCAGCAGGTAATATCAGAAGCAGGCCCGTTCTGCAGCAGGTAATATCAGAAGCAGGTCCGTTCTGCAGCAGGTAATATCAGAAGCAGGCCCGTTCTGCAGCAGGTAATATCAGAAGCAGGCCCATTCTGCAGCAGGTAATATCAGAAGCAGGTCCGTTCTGCATCAGGTAATATCAGAAGCAGGTCCGTTCTGCAGCAGGTAATATCAGAAGCAGGCCCGTTCTGCAGCAGGTAATATCAGAAGCAGGTCCGTTCTGCATCAGGTAATATCAGAAGCAGGTCTGTTCTGCAGCAGGTAATATCAGAAGCAGGCCCGTTCTGCAGCAGGCAATATCAGAAGCAGGTCCGTTCTGCAGCAGGTAATATCAGAAGCATGTCCGTTCTGCAGCAGGTAATATCAGAAGCATGTCCGTTCTGCAGCAGGTAATATCAGAAGCAGGCCCGTTCTGCAGCAGGTAATATCAGAAGCAGGCCCGTTCTGCAGCAGGTAATATCAGAAGCAGGCCCGTTCTGCAGCAGGTAATATCAGAAGCAGGTCCGTTCTGCAGCAGGTAATATCAGAAGCAGGTCCGTTCTGCAGCAGGTAATATCAGAAGCAGGCCCGTTCTGCAGCAGGTAATATCAGAAGCAGGCCCGTTCTGCAGCAGGTAATATCAGAAGCAGGTCCGTTCTGCAGCAGGTAATATCAGAAGCAGGCCTGTTCTGCAGCAGGTAATATCAGAAGCAGGTCCGTTCTGCAGCAGGTAATATCAGAAGCAGGTCCGTTCTGCAGCAGGTAATATCAGAAGCAGGCCCGTTCTGCAGCAGGTAATATCAGAAGCAGGCCCGTTCTGCAGCAGGTAATATCAGAAGCAGGCCCGTTCTGCAGCAGGTAATATCAGAAGCAGGCCCGTTCTGCAGCAGGTAATATCAGAAGCAGGCCCGTTCTGCAGCAGGTAATATCAGAAGCAGGTCCGTTCTGCAGCAGGTAATATCAGAAGCAGGCCTGTTCTGCAGCAGGTAATATCAGAAGCAGGTCCGTGCTGCAGCAGGTAATATCAGAAGCAGGTCCGTTCTGCAGCAGGTAATATCAGAAGCAGGCCCGTTCTGCAGCAGGTAATATCAGAAGCAGGCCCGTTCTGCAGCAGGTAATATCAGAAGCAGGCCCGTTCTGCAGCAGGTAATATCAGAAGCAGGCCCGTTCTGCAGCAGGTAATATCAGAAGCAGGTCCGTTCTGCAGCAGGTAATATCAGAAGCAGGCCCGTTCTGCAGCAGGTAATATCAGAAGCAGGCCCGTTCTGCAGCAGGTAATATCAGAAGCAGGCCCGTTCTGCAGCAGGTAATATCAGAAGCAGGTCCGTTCTGCAGCAGGTAATATCAGAAGCAGGTCCGTTCTGCAGCAGGTAATATCAGAAGCAGGCCTGTTCTGCAGCAGGTAATATCAGAAGCAGGTCCGTTCTGCAGCAGGTAATATCAGAAGCAGGTCCGTTCTGCAGCAGGTAATATCAGAAGCAGGCCCGTTCTGCAGCAGGTAATATCAGAAGCAGGCCCGTTCTGCAGCAGGTAATATCAGAAGCAGGTCTGTTCTGCAGCAGGTAATATCAGAAGCAGGTCCGTTCTGCAGCAGGTAATATCAGAAGCAGGCCCGTTCTGCAGCAGGTAATATCAGAAGCAGGCCCGTTCTGCAGCAGGTAATATCAGAAGCAGGTCTGTTCTGCAGCAGGTAATATCAGAAGCAGGTCTGTTCTGCAGCAGGTGATATCAGAAGCAGGTCCGTTCTGCAGCAGGTAATATCAGAAGCAGGTCCGTTCTGCAGCAGGTAATATCAGAAGCATGTCCGTTCTGCAGCAGGTAATATCAGAAGCAGGTCCGTTCTGCAGCAGGTAATATCAGAAGCAGGCCCGTTCTGCAGCAGGGTAATATCAGAAGCAGGCCCGTTCTGCAGCAGGTAATATCAGAAGCATGTCCGTTCTGCAGCAGGTAATATCAGAAGCAGGCCCGTTCTGCAGCAGGTAATATCAGAAGCAGGCCCGTTCTGCAGCAGGTAATATCAGAAGCAGGTCCGTTCTGCAGCAGGTAATATCAGAAGCAGGTCCGTTCTGCAGCAGGTAATATCAGAAGCAGGTCCGTTCTGCAGCAGGTAATATCAGAAGCATGTCCGTTCTGCAGCAGGTAATATCAGAAGCAGGTCCGTTCTGCAGCAGGTAATATCAGAAGCAGGCCCGTTCTGCAGCAGGTAATATCAGAAGCAGGTCCGTTCTGCAGCAGGTAATATCAGAAGCAGGTCCGTTCTGCAGCAGGTAATATCAGAAGCAGGTCCGTTCTGCAGCAGGTAATATCAGAAGCAGGCCCGTTCTGCAGCAGGTAATATCAGAAGCAGGCCCGTTCTGCAGCAGGTAATATCAGAAGCAGGTCCGTTCTGCAGCAGGTAATATCAGAAGCAGGCCCGTTCTGCAGCAGGTAATGTCAGAAGCAGGTCCGTTCTGCAGCAGGTAATATCAGAAGCAGGCCCGTTCTGCAGCAGGTAATATCAGAAGCAGGCCCGTTCTGCAGCAGGTAATATCAGAAGCAGGTCCGTTCTGCAGCAGGTAATATCAGAAGCAGGCCCGTTCTGCAGCAGGTAATTTCAGAAGCAGACCCGTTCTGCAGCAGGTAATATCAGAAGCAGGTCCGTTCTGCAGCAGGTAATATCAGAAGCAGGTCCGTTCTGCAGCAGGTAATATCAGAAGCAGGTCCGTTCTGCAGCAGGTAATATCAGAAGCAGGTCCGTTCTGCAGCAGGTAATATCAGAAGCAGGCCCGTTCTGCAGCAGGTAATGTCAGAAGCAGGTCCGTTCTGCAGCAGGTAATATCAGAAGCAGGCCCGTTCTGCAGCAGGTAATATCAGAAGCAGGTCCGTTCTGCAGCAGGTAATATCAGAAGCAGGTCCGTTCTGCAGCAGGTAATATCAGAAGCAGGTCCGTTCTGCAGCAGGTAATATCAGAAGCAGGTCCGTTTTGCAGCAGGTAATATCAGAAGCAGACCCGTTCTGCAGCAGGTAATATCAGAAGCAGGTCCGTTCTGCAGCAGGTAATATCAGAAGCAGGTCCGTTCTGCATTAGGTAATATCAGAAGCAGACCCGTTCTGCAGCAGGTAATATCAGAAGCAGGTCCGTTCTGCAGCAGGTAATATCAGAAGCAGGCCCGTTCTGCAGCAGGTAATATCAGAAGCAGGTCCGTTCTGCAGCAGGTAATATCAGAAGCAGGTCCGTTCTGCATTAGGTAATATCAGAAGCAGACCCGTTCTGCAGCAGGTAATATCAGAAGCAGGCCTGTTCTGCAGCAGGTAATATCAGAAGCAGGTCCGTTCTGCAGCAGGTAATATCAGAAGCAGGCCCGTTCTGCAGCAGGTAATATCAGAAGCAGGTCCGTTCTGCAGCAGGTAATATCAGAAGCAGACCCGTTCTGCAGCAGGTAATATCAGAAGCAGGTCCGTTCTGCATTAGGTAATATCAGAAGCAGGTCCGTTCTGCAGCAGGTAATATCAGAAGCAGGTCCGTTCTGCAGCAGGTAATATCAGAAGCAGGTCCGTTCTGCAGCAGGTAATATCAGAAGCAGGTCCGTTCTGCAGCAGGTAATATCAGAAGCAGGCCCGTTCTGCAGCAGGTAATATCAGAAGCAGGTCCGTTCTGCAGCAGGTAATATCAGAAGCAGGTCCGTTCTGCAGCAGGTAATATCAGAAGCAGGTCCGTTCTGCAGCAGGTAATATCAGAAGCAGGTCCGTTCTGCAGCAGGTAATATCAGAAGCAGGTCCGTTCTGCAGCAGGTAATATCAGAAGCAGGTCCGTTCTGCAGCAGGTAATATCAGAAGCAGGTCCGTTCTGCAGCAGGTAATATCAGAAGCAGGTCCGTTCTGCAGCAGGTAATATCAGAAGCATGTCCGTTCTGCAGCAGGTAATATCAGAAGCAGGTCCGTTCTGCAGCAGGTAATATCAGAAGCAGGCCCGTTCTGCAGCAGGTAATATCAGAAGCAGGTCCGTTCTGCAGCAGGTAATATCAGAAGCAGGTCCGTTCTGCAGCAGGTAATATCAGAAGCAGGTCCGTTCTGCAGCAGGTAATATCAGAAGCAGGTCCGTTCTGCAGCAGGTAATATCAGAAGCATGTCCGTTCTGCAGCAGGTAATATCAGAAGCAGGCCCGTTCTGCAGCAGGTAATATCAGAAGCAGGCCCGTTCTGCAGCAGGTAATATCAGAAGCAAGTCCGTTCTGCAGCAGGTAATATCAGAAGCAGGCCCGTTCTGCAGCAGGTAATATCAGAAGCAGGTCCGTTCTGCAGCAGGTAATATCAGAAGCAGGTCTGTTCTGCAGCAGGTAATATCAGAAGCAGGCCCGTTCTGCAGCAGGTAATATCAGAAGCAGGTCCGTTCTGCAGCAGGTAATATCAGAAGCAGGTCCGTTCTGCAGCAGGTAATATCAGAAGCAGGTCCGTTCTGCAGCAGGTAATATCAGAAGCATGTCCGTTCTGCAGCAGGTAATATCAGAAGCAGGTCCGTTCTGCAGCAGGTAATATCAGAAGCAGGTCCGTTCTGCAGCAGGTAACATCAGAAGCAGGCCCGTTCTGCAGCAGGTAATATCAGAAGCAGGTCCGTTCTGCAGCAGGTAATATCAGAAGCAGGTCCGTTCTGCAGCAGGTAATATCAGAAGCAGGTCCGTTCTGCAGCAGGTAATATCAGAAGCAGGTCCGTTCTGCAGCAGGTAATATCAGAAGCAGGTCCGTTCTGCAGCAGGTAATATCAGAA
This sequence comes from Hyperolius riggenbachi, assembly GCF_040937935.1. Taxonomy (NCBI): domain Eukaryota; kingdom Metazoa; phylum Chordata; class Amphibia; order Anura; family Hyperoliidae; genus Hyperolius; species Hyperolius riggenbachi. The sequence goes on from NC_090647.1 coordinate 13,516,558, forward strand.
GCAGGCCTGTTCTGCAGCAGGTAATATCAGAAGCAGGCCCGTTCTGCAGCAGGTAATATCAGAAGCAGGTCCGTTCTGCAGCAGGTAATATCAGAAGCAGGTCCGTTCTGCAGCAGGTAATATCAGAAGCAGGTCCGTTCTGCAGCAGGTAATATCAGAAGCAGGTCCGTTCTGCAGCAGGTAATATCAGAAGCAGGTCCGTTCTGCAGCAGGTAATATCAGAAGCAGGTCCGTTCTGCAGCAGGTAATATCAGAAGCAGGCCCGTTCTGCAGCAGGTAATATCAGAAGCAGGCCCGTTCTGCAGCAGGTAATATCAGAAGCAGGTCCGTTCTGCAGCAGGTAATATCAGAAGCAGGCCCATTCTGCAGCAGGTAATATCAGAAGCAGGTCTGTTCTGCAGCAGGTAATATCAGAAGCAGGTCCGTTCTGCAGCAGGTAATATCAGAAGCAGGTCCGTTCTGCAGCAGGTAATATCAGAAGCAGGTCCGTTCTGCAGCAGGTAATATCAGAAGCAGGCCCATTCTGCAGCAGGTAATATCAGAAGCAGGTCCGTTCTGCAGCAGGTAATATCAGAAGCAGGCCCATTCTGCAGCAGGTAATATCAGAAGCAGGTCTGTTCTGCAGCAGGTAATATCAGAAGCAGGTCCGTTCTGCAGCAGGTAATATCAGAAGCAGGCCTGTTCTGCAGCAGGTAATATCAGAAGCAGGCCCGTTCTGCAGCAGGTAATATCAGAAGCAGGTCCGTTCTGCAGCAGGTAATATCAGAAGCAGGTCCGTTCTGCAGCAGGTAATATCAGAAGCAGGTCCGTTCTGCAGCAGGTAATATCAGAAGCAGGTCCGTTCTGCAGCAGGTAATATCAGAAGCAGGTCCGTTCTGCAGCAGGTAATATCAGAAGCAGGTCCGTTCTGCAGCAGGTAATATCAGAAGCAGGTCCGTTCTGCAGCAGGTAATATCAGAAGCAGGTCCGTTCTGCAGCAGGTAATATCAGAAGCAGGCCCGTTCTGCAGCAGGTAATATCAGAAGCAGGTCTGTTCTGCAGCAGGTAATATCAGAAGCAGGTCTGTTCTGCAGCAGGTAATATCAGAAGCAGGTCCGTTCTGCAGCAGGTAATATCAGAAGCAGGTCCGTTCTGCAGCAGGTAATATCAGAAGCAGGTCCGTTCTGCAGCAGGTAATATCAGAAGCAGACCCGTTCTGCAGCAGGTAATATCAGAAGCAGGTCCGTTCTGCAGCAGGTAATATCAGAAGCAGGTCCGTTCTGCATTAGGTAATATCAGAAGCAGACCCGTTCTGCAGCAGGTAATATCAGAAGCAGGTCCGTTCTGCAGCAGGTAATATCAGAAGCAGGTCCGTTCTGCAGCAGGTAATATCAGAAGCAGGTCCGTTCTGCAGCAGGTAATATCAGAAGCAGGTCCGTTCTGCAGCAGGTAATATCAGAAGCAGGTCCGTTCTGCAGCAGGTAATATCAGAAGCAGGTCCGTTCTGCAGCAGGTAATATCAGAAGCAGGTCCGTTCTGCAGCAGGTAATATCAGAAGCAGGCCTGTTCTGCAGCAGGTAATATCAGAAGCAGGTCCGTTCTGCAGCAGGTAATATCAGAAGCAGGCCTGTTCTGCAGCAGGTAATATCAGAAGCAGGTCCGTTCTGCAGCAGGTAATATCAGAAGCAGGTCCGTTCTGCAGCAGGTAATATCAGAAGCAGGTCCGTTCTGCAGCAGGTAATATCAGAAGCAGGCCTGTTCTGCAGCAGGTAATATCAGAAGCAGGTCCGTTCTGCAGCAGGTAATATCAGAAGCAGGTCCGTTCTGCAGCAGGTAATATCAGAAGCAGGTCCGTTCTGCAGCAGGTAATATCAGAAGCAGGTCCGTTCTGCAGCAGGTGATATCAGAAGCAGGTCCGTTCTGCAGCAGGTAATATCAGAAGCAGGCCCGTTCTGCAGCAGGTAATATCAGAAGCAGGTCCGTTCTGCAGCAGGTAATAGCCGAATAAATGTTTGTTAATTATTAAAAGTGTAAAAAGATTATATATGAAAAAAATGTTATAAGTAACAAAACTGACATGGAGCAAACAGCATTCAAATAAAAGAGGAGAAAAAAGGGAAAGGGAATACTTAAAGAGACTCTGTAACAATTTTTTCAGCCTTAGTTCTTCTATCCTATGAGTTCCTATGCCTGTTCTAATGTGCTCTGGCTTACTGCAGCTCTTCCTAATTACACTGTCTCTGTAATAAATCAATGTATCTTTCCTCTGTCCTGTTTGTCGGGCTAAAGCTTGATTGTGTGGAATGTGCAGGGCTGCTTGTGATTGGTAGAAGCGATACACACCCTCTGCAGGCCCCCTGAATACTCTGAATGACTCATACACTATGCTTAGCTGAGCCTATTAGAAGCTGGTTAGTTTGTTTGTAAACATTGCCTAAAACTGTTAATTACAAGCCAGGATTGCAGCAGAGAGTGGCAGAAACAGCACAGAGGGGCACAGGAGAAAATAATGAAGAGAATGGTATGTTTTTTAGTGTAAGAATATTAGAGTACAGATTCTCTTTAAGGCTGGTTTCACAGTGGGACGTTAAAGTCCCATGTTACAGCAGCCAGTAACGCAGCCCAACGCACAGCACTGTAAAATCAATGTGCTGTTCACAGTGCCCATGTTGTGTTACATAGTAACGCAGCACGTTTAAACAAACTGCTGCATGCTGTACGTTATACTGGGCTAAGCAGCGTTAGACTGTTTGCACATGCTCAGTAATGTTGGAGGAGGAGGTCTCCCCTCCTCCTCCTCAGCGCCAGCCACATGGCTAATTAATATTCACTGCACTGCAGAGACTCCTGGTGGGACTGTAGTGTTGTCCGGATCATGAACGAATCGTTCATTTGATCCGGATCTTTTTTGTGAGTCGAATCATCCGGATCATCACAATGAAAGATTCGGCTCACAGTGGATGTCTGTCTGGAAGAAACAGGCACATACAGAATGTACAGTGCAGGGAAAGTCCTGTCCTGCTAGTCATTTCACCCAGTCTGCTTCCCTAGTAAAATGATTCAAATGATTCGGTTCAAAGATCCGAAACCTTAAAAAGATCCGGACTTCCTATCACTAACCTGGAGCGGCTGCTCTGAGAGGTGCATAACGCAGCTCAATCTGACGTCCAACTTCAACACCACCAGGCGTTGCGTTAGGGGCACGTTATGCGACCATAACGTCCCCTAAAACGCAACGTCTTGGTGGGAAAGTAGCCTAAAGGGAACCCAAGGTAAAAGTGATATGGAAGCTGCCATACTTATTTCCTTTTAAACAGATTGCCTGGCAGTCCTGCTGACCCTCTGCCTCTAATTCTTTTAGCCACAGCCCCGGAACAAGCATGCAGATCAGGTACTCTGACTGAAGTGTGACTGGATTAGCAGTATGCTTATTTCATGTGTGTGATTCAGACATTACTGATGCCAGAAGATCAGCAGGACTGCCAGGCAACTGGTATTATTTAAAAAGAAATACATATGGCAGCCTACCTATCATTCTCATCTTGGGTTTACTGTAAAATGTGAAGATGTCTGTCCTTTGTTTTGTGAACATCCAAGTGAAAAGTAGAGTTGGGCCGAACCTCCGATTTTAGGTTCGCGAACCGGGTTCGCGAACTTCCGCGGAAGGTTCGGTTCGCGTTAAAGTTCGCGAACCGCAATAGACTTCAATGGGGATGCGAACTTTGAAAAAAAAAAAAATTATGCTGGCCACAAAAGTGATGGAAAAGATGTTTCAAGGGGTCTAACACCTGGAGGGGGGCATGGCGGAGTGGGATACATGCCCAAAGTCCCCGGGAAAAATCTGGATTTGACGCAAAGCAGCGTTTTAAGGGCAGAAATCATATTGAATGCTAAATGACAGGCCTAAAGTGCTTTAAAACATCTTGCATGTGTATACATCAATCAGGTAGTGTAATTAAGGTACTGCTTCACACTGACACACCAAACTGTTCACTGAACAGAACAGGTATGCAGTGGCGGGTTCACTGAACAGAACAGGTATGCAGTGGCGGGTTCACTGAACAGAACAGGTATGCAGTGGCGGGTTCACTGAACAGAACAGGTATACAGTGGCGGGTTCACTGAACAGAACAGGTATACAGTGGCGGGTTCACTGAACAGAACAGGTATGCAGTGGCCGGGTTCACTGAACAGAACAGGTATGCAGTGGCGGGTTCTCTGAACAGAACAGGTATACAGTGGCGGGTTCACTGAACAGTACAGGTATGCAGTGGCAGGTTCACTGAACAGGTATGCAGTGGTGGGTTCACAGTACAGGTATGCAGTGGTGGGTTCACAGAACAGGTATGCAGTGGTGGGTTCACAGAACAGGTATGCAGTGGTGGGTTCACAGTACAGGTATGCAGTGGTGGGTTCACAGAACAGGTATGCAGTGGCGGGTTCACTGAACAGGTATGCAGTGGTGGGTTCACAGAACAGGTATGCAGTGGTGGGTTCACAGAACAGGTATGCAGTGGTGGGTTCACAGAACAGGTATGCAGCCAGGGACAAGCTAAGCCTAACTAATCTTTCCCTATGAGAGAGAGTGTGCAGCAGCTCGCCCTACTCTCACTAATGCAGGCACACGAGTGACCGTAATGGTCGCCGCTGCCTGCCTTTTAGTAGGGGGGAGTGGCTCCAGGGGCTAGTGTAGCCTAATTGGCTACACTGGGCCTGCTGACTGTGATGTAGAGGGTCAAAGTTGACCCTCCATGGTGCATTATGGGGCGAACCGAACTTCCGCAAAGGTTCGCCTGCGGGACGCGAACGAGAACCACGGAAGTTCGCATGGAACCGTTCGCAGGCGAACCGTTTGGCCCAACTCTAGTGAAAAGTCAATGCATTTAAAACTCCCAGCTGAAGAAGCTATTTCCATGGAACCCCCGGGTGTTGTCTGTGCAATGGATTCTGGGAGATTAACATGGCTGCTGGTTATATGATCCCTTTTCAGAACTCAGCTTGGGAGGCGGGATTCCAAGCCCCGCCCCTGCTTTACGTCATCCTCCCCTGGCATTTTTTTGGGGAAAAGTTTGTCATAAAAATGTATTATTCGTCCATATTTTGGGCATCACTCATCACCCATGTACAAAATTAGTATATTCATGACCCACAAGAATACTACATTACTTTAAAGTGAACCTCCAGACTAAAAATCTATTCAGCAGCACTGAAAAGGCTTGGTGTTTCTTTAACATGTTCACAGCATCAGAAATTTTGTTTTTCTTACCAAAGCATCATTTTTAGCTGCACAGAAGCTAAGCTCCGCCCCATCAAAGAAAACTGCCCAGGCCTTTTTACAGTTGATGCTGTGCAAAGCATGATGGAATTTCTGATGTTGTTGTTCTTGTTGCCAAGCTACTGGGAGGGGTGATCAGGACACAGGACAGTTGGAACTGTGTCTCATGCTCCCTGCCACCAAAAAGATGGCTGCCCCCATGAAATCACAAACATTTGCCTGTACTTTTAAAACCGGGTATGTAAGAGATGATATTACCTATCTATTTTAATTAACACAACTAATGTAACTTAATGACAGTATGTTTGTTTAGGCTGAAGTTCCTCTTTAACCTATTGGAGACCACCGCAGGTTGAATCAACGTCCGGCAGGTGGTGGTACAGTTCTGACCGGATGTTGATTCAACGTCCGCGCTAAAGAACCGCTCCCGACGCGATCGTGCGCACCCGGAGGGGGAGATTAAGCTGTCATATGACAGCTGGCATCTCCCCTCAGTGATCAGCAGCCATCGCGTATGGCTGCTGATCACGTGATCACTACGATCGCCGTCGGATCGTAGTGATCACTTTGACAGCGGCGGCGGCAGGGGGGAAAAGAAGAGGATCCACTCATCTCCCTGTCGTTCCAGCAACGATCGGCGCCCCCCTCTGCTCTGGCCGGCATCTCTGCTCCGTCTGACGTCAGCACCGGGTCCCGGCTTGATGACATCATCAAGCCGCGACCCGACCTGAGCATCATTTGGAGCGGAGATGCCGGCCGGAGAAGAAGGAGGCTACTGAGGCTCATCGCTGGAGCCTGGAAGGTAAATGATGGCTGCCAGCTACAGGGGGGACACTTGCCACCATGGGGGGGGGGGGACACTGCCCAGCCAGCCACAGACGGGATCCGGCTGTCCGACCCCCCCAAACGTGCGCACCCCCCTCCACCGCAAAATACCTGGTCCTTAAGGGGGGTTAGGCGGCCGGTCCCGAAGTGGTTAAGAACAAACTACATTTTCTTAGTATGAATTATAATCCTCGTATTCACTAACCATGGTTTGTCAGTACCCAGATGAGAGTGATGCACAGATGCGGTGTCACCCACCCGATCCATATGATACATTGCATATGTGCATATTACTCTTTGATGCAAGACATTGTTTCCAAGGCCCAGCAGTACTTGCTTGCTGTAATGTCTGCTTTGATTAGTGCTCCCCACCCCGTCTCCTTGCTTAGCTTTTATCGCAAATGGTGCCCAAGTATTTTATTGTCCCAAACAAAGTCGCTGATTCTGTGCATTTTTGCAGAGGGGGCGGGACTGGAGGCTCTGAAAATGCACGGTAGTGGTAGAGACCGTGCATACCAGCTGCTCATTGAGGGGGCGGGCCACAATGGAGGGGGCTAGCCGCGCACAAGCGAGATTGGGAGAAGCCCTGCGGGTGATGAAGGAGGCAGGCCGCATCATGGCCATGCACACAGCGATTAGCTGCAGCTCATGGAGGGGGCGGGACACAATGGAGGGGGCGGACCACGCACATGGAAGAAGAGCCCTGAGGATGATGTAGGGGGCAGGGCCAGAGCCGAGACAAGGTCCTCCAGCACCCAAGGCTGAGACACCAAAGTGCGCCCCTCCATCCCTCCCACCCCAGCTGTCACACACTGATTGCTATTACACTAAGAGGTTCCCCAGGGCCCCCAACCCCCCCAACACCTTAATCTCTAGTTATCTGGCTTGCAGTCACTGCCATGTATCCCCTTTTCTTATTTCTCTCTGCTTCAAACACAATAGGGGAATGATAGCTGAGTGATTTGTGCGCCCCTCCTGCACTGCGCCGTGAGGCTGGAGCCTCTCTCACCTCTGCCTCGGCCCAGCCCCCTCCTACACTGCGCCCTGAGGCTGGTGCCTCTCTCGCCTCTGCCTTGGCCCCGCCCTGCTCCCCCTCCTACACTGCGCCCTGAGGCTGGAGCCTCTCTCGCCTCTGCCTTGGCCTGGCCCTGGGTGGGGCTGCTCTTCTGGATCGGCGTGCACAGACTGGAGACTGGTTTCAGCTGCGGCTGCACTGCAGTGAGACAGGGGAGCCGTGGACTGGCATAACAAGTTCTGCGGAGCGGCAATGGGGTTGGGGACCCCTGCTCTAGTGGCTGCCTTGCAAGCACTTGGAGTCCGACAGGAGAAGAGCACTATACAAATAAAATAAAATCTGATTGGCTGTTTATGGTTTCCACTAAAGCAACACGAGCAGACATATTCAGGCACTAATTGCCTTATCACTTAATTAAGTATTTATACTGGGGGAATAGGTCACCGACGTAAATGAATACACTTAAAAAGAGAAAAGAACTAGAGTCCCCCACTATTCAATAATAATATCGATAGCTTAAGATGATGACTAATGCATGGCTCAGGACACCCGAAATCAGTGAAAAAAATCTCTATTCAAAACCAGCTCAGAGGAATAAAAACAATTAAAAAACAGGCAGCCAGACCTGGTACACAGGCCCCCAAATAACAACGATACACAATTGAGTCAAGTAAGTATTATATAAAAGACAAATGAATAGTTCTACTGGGTATCTCTCTGATAGTATTTAACGCAGTGTCCCAATAATATAAATAACTAGCTGATTGCCCGGCGTTGCCCAGGTATGTATTTGGCTGGTGTTGGCTCCACCCACTTTTCTAACCCTAACACACAATGGGCCGTATGCAATTCACTTTTTCACCTGAGTTTTCTCCTAGGTGATATTTTTTAAAATTGTCAATAAAATGCATGCTAATCCATCAGCAAGCAAGAAAATACTAAAAATAATGTTGATAATACTTTTGTACTTACTTCTCAGTACTTTTTCAGTTGAAAAGTGCTGGAAAGCCATTTTAAAAAGAAGATGAAAAATTATCACCTAGGAGAAGACTGAGGAGAAAAAGTGAATTGCATACGGGCCAATGACTCAATGACCCAGTTTGTGAGCTTTGCATTGTTTGGCATCCATAATTTGCATTGAAATGAAACAGGTCTGATTGGCTGTTTGGGGCTCCACCCTCTTTTCTGAATTTGAACCCCAGTCACCCAATGACCAACTGTACCAGGTTTTAAGTTTGTGTCCTTAAAATAGCAGCAACTGAATATTCCCCTTGAAAAGCAATACATGAATTTGCATTGGCTTTTGTAGGCTCCACCCTCTTTTATGAATATTAATCCCAGTCACCCAGTAACCAACTGTGCAAAGTTTGAGAACCCTACCATTAACAGTGTAAGAATGGCTGCAGTTTCCCAGTGAAATTTGTATTTGTCTCTGCCCACTGATGACCCAGCAATGCCAGTGTAGGTATTTGGCTGGTGTTAGCTCCACCCACTTTTTCTAACCCTAAAACACAAATACTCAGTGACCAAGTTTGTGAGCTTTGGGGTCCTTGGCATCAATAATTTGTATATTCCCATAGAAATTAAACAAATCAGATTGGTTGTTTGGGGCTCCGCCCCTCTCCAACATTTGAACCCCAGTCACCCAATGACCAACTGTAGCAGGTTTGAGGCATCTATTATTAACAGAGCAAAAACGGAAGCAATTTAAATATTCCCCTTGAAAATCAACAGGTAAATTTTGATTGGCTATTATAGGCTCCACCCACTTCCAATAATATTAATCTCAGTCACCCAGTGACCATCTGGGCAAAGTTTGAGAACCCTTGCCATTAACAGTGAAAGAATGGCTGCAGTTTATATTTTCCTAGTGAAATTTGTTTTTGGCTCCGCCCACTTTTTGTAACCTGGACGTACAGTCACTCAATGCCCACGTTTGTGAGCTCTGGGGTCCTTGGCATCAATAATTTGTAAATTACCAGTGAGAAGAAACAAATCTGATTGGCTCTTTGTAGCCCCACCCCTTTTCTGAATTTGAACCCCAGTCACCCAATGACCAACTGTACCAGGTTTGAGGCTTGTGCCATTAACAGTGCAAGAATGGCATCAATTTAAATAATCCCCTTGAAAATCAACAGGTGAATTTTGATTTTCCTTTTAGGCTCCACCCACTTTTCTGAATCTTAATCCCAGTCACCAAATGACCAAGTTTTAAGCTTTTGGGTTTCTGCCTTCAAAATTGTGTGAATGGAAGCAGTTTATCCAGTAAAGTAATCTGATTGGCTGTTTGTGGCTCCACCCCTTTAGTGGATTTGAACCCCAGCCACTTCATGACTGACTGTAGCTGGTTTGAGGCTTCTGCCATTATTAGTGTAAGAGTGGCAGCAGTTTCAATATTTCCCTTAAAAATCAATAGGTGAATTTTGATTGGCTGTTGTAGGTTCCACCCACTTTCCTGAATATTAATCCCAGTCATCCATTGACCAACTGTGTCACGTTTGAGAACCCTGCCAATAACAGAATGGCTGAAATCAATCTATCAAAACTGATTAGCTGTTTGTGGCTCCGCCCCTTTAGTGAATTTGGACCCCAGTGACCTATCAGGTAAGAGGCCTCTGCCATTAACAGTGTAAGAATGGTAGCAATGTAAATATTTCCCTTGAAAATTAATAGGTGAAATTTGATTGGCTGTTGTTGGCTCCACCCACATTTCTGAATATTCATCCCAGTCACCCAGTGGCCCACTGTTTCAAGTTTGGGAACCCTGCCATTAACAGTGTAAGAATGGCTGCAGTTTATATTTTCCCCTGGAACAGAGCCGGGACAAGGTCCTCCAGCACCCAAGGCTGAGACACCAAAGTGCGCCCCTCCATACCTGCCACCCCAGCCGTCACACATTGATTGCTATTAGACTAAGAGGCGCTACAGGGCCCACAACCTCCCTAACACCTTAATATCTAGTTATCTGGCTTGCAGTCGCTGCCATGTATCCCCTTTTCTTATTTATTTCTGCTTCAAACACAATTAGGAATGACAGCTGAATGAATTCTGCGCCCCCTCCTACACTGCGCCCTGAGGCTGGAGCCTCTCCAGCCTATGCCTCGGCCCGGCCCTGCCCTGAAATAAAATGTAGTTGTTGGCTCCGCCCACTTTTTCTAACCTTAACATACAGTCACTCAATGACCAAGTTTATGAGCTTTGGGCTTTTGGTATCAATAATTTGTATATTCCCATTGAAATTAAACAAATCTGATTGGCTGTTTGTGGCTCTGCCCCCTTTCAAAATGTGAACCCCAGTCACCCAGTGACTAACAGTGCCAGGTTTGAAGCATCTGCTATTAACAGTGTAAGAATGGCAGCAATGTAAATATTCCCTTTGAAAATCAATAGGTGAATTTTAATTGGCTGTTGTAGGCTCCACCCACTCTCTTGAATATTCATCCCATTCACCCAGCGACCAACTGTGCAAAGTTTGAGAACCCTGCCAGTAACAGTGTAAGAATGGCTGCAGTTTATATTTTCCTAGTGAACTTTATTTTTGGCTCCGCCCACTTTTTGTAACCTTGACCCACAGTCACTCAATGACCAAGTTTGTGAGCTTTCAGGTTCCTGGCATCAAAAATGTGTGAATGGAAGGAGTTTATCCACCAAGAAAGTGTGATTGGCTGTTTGTGGCCCCGCCCCTTTAGTGAATTTGGACCCCAGTCCCCCAATGACTGACTGTAGCAAGTTTGAAGCATCTGCCATAAACAGTGTAAGAATGGCAGCAGTTTTAATATTCCCCTTGAAAATCAATAGGTGCATTTTGATTGGCTGTTGTAGGCTCCACCCACTTTCCTGAATATTCATCTCATTCACCCAGTGACCAAGTTTGCCAAGTTTGAAAACTGCGTGATTAACAGAGTTAGAATGGCTGCAGTTTACATTTTTCCATTTAAAATGAATGTCTGAAATTTCATTGGCTGTTTTATGCTCCGCCCACTTTTCCTGTATTTGTAACCTCGGTCACCAAGTGACCAACTGTGCCAAGTGTGGGGACTCTGGCTCAATTACTGTGAGAATGGCAGCCTTTTTCATTTTTTCCATTCACTTGAATGGGTGGAATCTGATTTGCTGTTTGTAGCTCCGCCCACGTGTGCAGGGGGGCCGCGAGACCCCCAGAACATATCATCCCAGTTAGTAAGGGATCTGCATACCAAGTTTCGTTCAAATCGGTCAAGTCGTTTTCGAGTGATCGCGGCACATACACACACACATACACACACACACACACACACACACACACACACACACACACACACACACACACACACACACACACACACACACACACACACACACACATACATCCGATTTTATATATATAGATTAATTAATTAATATAGCGCTAGAGACATCCGCTACACAGAATGATATCCCAGGAGAAATATAGAGTAATATAACCATAAAAAACTCCTATAAAGTTCTCTGCTCAATGTAAGTGCCAGTGCTTATTATTATCCAGTGCTAAACTTGTGAATGGAATATCATGAAGAAATCTCCCATAATATCTGCAGTGCAAAGTATAAAACACACTTAAATGTATATAATCTGAGAGCAATACAGTAAACAAGGAAAAGAAATCCAAGAGAACACCAATGAGGTAGGTAGTGCAAAAAGTACAAAAGATAAGACCTTAATCAGCAATAGAATAAACAGATTAGGATAAGTAAACAGCAAGTGAAGGAAGATGGCAGTAAGCCACATGCCAAAAGTACCTGAAAGTGTAATAAATAAGCAGAGAACAGACACGAGACTCACCAAGTATAAGAATAAAATGGACCAGGAATGGCTGCACAGCGCTACCCACGCTGCCCCACTAGTTCCGCCGAAGCTGCCAAGGGACCCTTCACTTGCTGTTTACTTATCCTAATCTGTTTATTCTATTGCCGATTAAGGTCTTATCTTTTGTACTTTTTGCACTACCTACCTCATTGGTGTTCTCTTGGATTTCTTTTCCTTGTTTACTGTATTGCTCTCAGATTATATACATTTAGGCTAATTTCACACCAGGACGTTGCGTTAGAGGGGGTGTTAAGGTCGCATAACATCCCCCTAACGCAACGCCTGGTGGTGCTGGATCTGGACGTCAGAGTGAGCCGCGTTGTGCAGCTCACTCTGGCGTCAGTGATGCCGTGATGCGCACTCTTGTGCGCATGCGGCATCATGTGGTCCCGCCGGCCAATCGCCGCACAGAGCGGCCGCTCCAGGATGTAAACACTGCACACGTCACAACATGCAGTGCATAATAATTAGCCATGTGCCTGGCCGCTCTCCGCTCCTCCACAACATTACTGAGCATGTGCAAGCAGTCTAACACGGCTCTGCCGCTTAGAAAGTACTGCATGCAGTACGTTGTCTTGTGACGCAGCGTTACAATGTAACGCAACGTCCGCACTGTGAACAGCCCCATTGATTTTTCATTGCTGTGCGGTGAGCTGCGTTACAGGCTGCTCTAACGTGCGCCTGTAACGTCCCACTGTGAAACCAGCCTTAAGTGTGTTTTATACTTTGCACTGCAGATATTATGGGAGATTTCTTCATGATATTCCATTCACAAGTTTAGCACTGGATAATAATAAGCACTGGCACTTACATTGAGCAGAGAACTTTATAGGAGTTTTTTATGGTTATATTACTCTATATTTCTCCTGAGATATCATTCTGTGTAGCGGATGTCTCTAGCGCTATATTAATTATTTATATTATTGGGACACTGCGTTAAATACTATCAGAGAGATACCCAGTAGAACTATTCATTTGTCTTTTATATAATACTTACTTGACTCAATTGTGTATCGTTGTTATTTGGGGGCCTGTGTACCAGGTCTGGCTGCCTGTTTTTTAATTGTTTTTATTCCTCTGAGCTGGTTTTGAATAAAGATTTTTTTCACTGATTTCGGGTGTCCTGAGCCATGCATTAGTCATCATCTTAAGCTATGGATATTATTATTGAATAGTGGGGGACTCTAGTTCTTTTCTCTTTTTAACTGATTATGGTTTCCCCCAGGTGTGAACTGAGTCTTTCTTTCCACCATAAAGCAGAAACCCTCTGTCGGGTCACATGTCATATCATGTGATCGGGACCTGAAGGAGGATATCTGCATATTATTCCAGGCAGGGGCGTAGGGCCTGTGGTCGCAACGGTCGCCACGGCGACCGGGTCCGGCTCCTGAAGAGGCGGGGGAGGGGCCCGTGGGGGCCCATGTCTTTTTGTAGTGCCCGTGCGCGATATTGGGAGGGGGAAGCCGCAGCCGCGGCGAGGGCAGCCCGACCTCTCCCTCCCTTCCTCTCCCCGGGGCCCCCCCCCCTTCAAATGCAGAGTGCGCGGCGCACGGAAGCGCTGTAGCAGGCAGAACTCACCTCCGTCCCTGCGTTCCAAGCGCCGCTGATCTCCTCCCGCTCTGGCTGTATAGATGCTGATACACACTGCTTCCGGCTAAACAGGAAGCAGTGTGTAACAACATCTATGCAGCCAGAGCGGGAGGAGATCAGCGGCGCAGGGACGGAGGTGAGTTCTGCCTGCTACAGCGCTTCCGTGCGCTGCGCACTCTGCATTTGAAGGGGGGGGGGGGGGCCCGGGGAGAGGAAGGCAGGGAGAGGTCGGGCTGCCCTCCCCGCAGCTGCGACTCCCCCCTTCATTATGGGGGGGGGGGCACCTACCTAATCCTGGGGGGGCACCTACCTAATCCTGGGGGGGCAGCTACCTACCTAATCCTGGGGGGGCAGCTACCTACCTAACCTATCCTGGGGGGGCAGCTACCTACCTAACCTATCCTGGGGGGGCAGCTACCTACCTAACCTATCCTGGGGGGGCAGCTACCTACCTAACCTATCTTGGGGGGCAGCTACCTACCTAATCTATCCTGGGGGGGCAGCTACCTACCTAACCTATCCTGGGGGGCAGCTACCCACCTAACCTATCCTGGGGGGGCAGCTACCTACCTATTCTATCCTGGGGGGCAGCTACCTACTCTAATCTATCCTGGGGGGCAGCTACCTACTCTAACCTATCCTGGGGGGCAGCTACCTACTCTAACCTATCCCGGGGGGCAGCTACCTACTCTAACCTATTCTGGGGGGCAGCTACCTACTCTAACCTATCCTGGGGGGCAGCTACCTACTCTAACCTATCCCGGGGGGCAGCTACCTACTCTAACCTATCCCAGGGGCAGCTACCTACTCTAACCTATTCTGGGGGGCAGCTACCTATTCTAACCTATCCTGGGGGCAGCTACCTAATCTAACCTATCCTGGGGGAAAGCTACCTAATCTATCCTGAGGGGCAGCTACCTAACCTATACTGGGGGGCACCTACCTCATCTAACCTATACTGGGGGGCAGCTACCTAATCTAACCTATACTGGGGGGCACCTACCTATCTAACCTGGGGGCACTTACTTGTCTAACCTGTATTCGGGGCACCTAGCTAGCCTATACAGGTGGCAACTATACTGGCTACCTATATTGGAGGCACCTACCTAACTAACCTATACTGGGGGCACCTACCTATCTAACCTATGCTGGGGGCAACTATTCTGGCTACCTATATTAGAGGCACCCACCTAGCTAACCTGTACTGGGGGCACCTGTCTAACTTATCTAACTTATACCGGCGGCGCCTGCCTATCTAACCTATACTGGGGGCAACTATACTGGCTTACCTATGCCTGGCTACCTATACTGGGGGGACCTATAGCTGGCTATAGGGATTCGGATATGTGTGTGCGTCGGGTGTTGCCAGGGGAGGGGGGCTGTTGTTGCCGTGGGGGGGGGCCCACATCCAGATTCCGCATCGGGGCCCAGAGGTTTGTAGCTACGCCACTGATTCCAGGCGAGTGCACTTACTGCCAATTTTACCATCTCCAGTTAGTATGGGAGCTCACCTTCACAATGAGTTCATAGTATTTAAAGTTTGATGGCCCTCATGCTATATGGATGCAGTAAAATTGGTAAAAAAATAATAATAATACCATGTTAAAATTGGATGTGTGTATGCACCCTTACTCTCAGGTTTAAAGGACAACTGTAGTGAGAGTGGTATGGAGGGTGCCATATTTATTTTCGTTTTAAACAATACCAGTTCCCGGGCTGTCCTGCTGGTCTATTTGGCTGCAGTAGTGTTCGAATAACACCAGAAACAAGCATGCAGCTAATCTTGTCAGATCAGACAATAATCTCAGAAACACCTGATCTGCTGCATGCTTGTTCAGGGGCTATGGCTATAAGTATTAGAGGAAGAAGATCAGCAGGATAGCCAGGCAACTGGTATTGCTTAAAAGGAAATAAATATACCTCTTGCTTAGGTTGTTCTTTAAGCTAGGATATTAATATAGAACTATGGTGCAAAAATAGAAAGCGGTGTTTATAATGCAGATGACCCCCATAGTTGAGGAGTAGAATAACGTGCTTGGTGTTGTGTGGGGTTTAGCTTTACATTATTCCTAGACGCATTCCCTGCTCTGAGCACTAGATGTCGCTGTCTCCTCACATGTAATTATGCATCACACTGCAGGTAAAGCTGTCACAGAGGACTGAAGAGGTGCATCTGTTCTGCATTCACATCTCCTCTTACATTATTCCTAGACGCATTCCCCGCTCTGAGCACTAGATGTCGCTGTCCCCTCACGTGTAATTATGCATCACACTGCAGGTAAAGCTGTCACAGAGGACTGAAGAGTCTGTTCTGCAGTCACATCTCCTCTTACATTATTCCTAGACGCATTCCCCGCTCTGAGCACTAGATGTCGCTGTCCCCTCACGTGTAATTATGCATCACACTGCAGGTAAAGCTGTCACAGAGGACTGAAGAGTCTGTTCTGCAGTCACATCTCCTCTTACATTATTCCTAGACGCATTCCCCGCTCTGAGCACTAGATGTCGCTGTCTCCTCACGTGTAATTATGCATCATCCTGCAGGTAAAGCTGTCACAGAGGACTGAAGAGTCTGTTCTGCAGTCACATCTCCTCTTACATTATTCCTAGACGCATTTCCCGCTCTGAGCACTAGATGTCGCTGTCTCCTCACATGTAATTATGCATCACACTGCAGGTAAAGCTGTCACAGAGGACTGAAGAGGAATATCTGTTCTGCATTCACATCACCTCTTACATTATTCCTAGACGCATTCCCTGCTCTGAGCACTAGATGTCGCTGTCTCCTCACGTGTAATTATGCATCACACTGCAGGTAAAGCTGTCTCAGAGGACTGAAGAGGTGTATCTGTTCTGCATTCACATCACCTCTTACATTATTCCTAGACGCATTCCCTGCTCTGAGCACTAGATGTCGCTGTCTCCTCACGTGTAATTATGCATCACACTGCAGGTAAAGCTGTCTCAGAGGACTGAAGAGGTGTATCTGTTCTGCAGTCACATCTCCTCTTACATTATTCCTAGATGCATTCCCCGCTCTGAGCACTAGATGTCGCTGTCCCCTCACATGTAATTATGCATCACACTCTGCAGGTAAAGCTGTCTCAGAGGACTGAAGAGTCTGTTCTGCAGTCACATCACCTCTTACATTATTCCTAGACGCATTCCCCGCTCTGAGCACTAGATGTCGCTGTCCCCTCACGTGTAATTATGCATCACACTCTGCAGGTAAAGCTGTCACAGAGGTGTATCTGTTCTGCAGTCACATCACCTCTTACATTATTCCCAGACGCATTCCCCGCTCTGAGCACTAGATGTCGCTGTCTCCTCACGTGTAATTATGCATCACACTCTGCAGGTAAAGCTGTCACAGAGGACTGAAGAGTCTGTTCTGCAGTCACATCTCCTCTTACATTATTCCTAGACGCATTCCCCGCTCTGAGCACTAGATGTCGCTGTCTCCTCACATGTAATTATGCATCACACTCTGCAGGTAAAGCTGTCACAGAGGACTGAAGAGTCTGTTCTGCAGTCACATCACCTCTTACATTATTCCCAGACGCATTCCCCGCTCTGAGCACTAGATGTCGCTGTCCCCTCACGTGTAGTTATGCATCACACTGCAGGTAAAGCTGTCTCAGAGGACTGAAGAGGTGTATCTGTTCTGCATTCACATCTCCTCTTACATTATTCCCAGACGCATTCCCCGCTCTGAGCACTAGATGTCGCTGTCCCCTCACGTGTAATTATGCATCACACTCTGCAGGTAAAGCTGTCTCAGAGGACTGAAGAGTCTGTTCTGCAGTCACATCTCCTCTTACATTATTCCTAGACGCATTCCCCGCTCTGAGCACTAGATGTCGCTGTCCCCTCACGTGTAATTATGCATCACACTGCAGGTAAAGCTGTCACAGACTGAAGAGGTGTATCTGTTCTGCAGTCACATCTCCTCTTACATTATTCCTAGACGCATTCCCCGCTCTGAGCACTAGATGTCGCTGTCTCCTCACATGTAATTATGCATCACACTGCAGGTAAAGCTGTCACAGAGGACTGAAGAGTCTGTTCTGCAGTCACATCTCCTCTTACATTATTCCCAGACGCATTCCCCGCTCTGAGCACTAGATGTCGCTGTCCCCTCACGTGTAATGATGCATCATTCTGCAGGTAAAGCTGTCACAGAGGACTGAAGAGTCTGTTCTGCAGTCACATCACCTCTTACATTATTCCTAGACGCATTCCCCGCTCTGAGCACTAGATGTCGCTGTCCCCTCACGTGTAATTATGCATCACACTGCAGGTAAAGCTGTCACAGAGGACTGAAGAGTCTGTTCTGCAGTCACATCTCCTCTTACATTATTCCTAGACGCATTCCCCGCTCTGAGCACTAGATGTCGCTGTCTCCTCACATGTAATTATGCATCATCCTGCAGGTAAAGCTGTCACAGAGGACTGAAGAGTCTGTTCTGCAGTCACATCACCTCTTACATTATTCCTAGACGCATTCCCCGCTCTGAGCACTAGATGTCGCTGTCCCCTCACGTGTAATTATGCATCATTCTGCAGGTAAAGCTGTCACAGAGGACTGAAGAGTCTGTTCTGCAGTCACATCTCCTCTTACATTATTCCCAGACGCATTCCCCGCTCTGAGCACTAGATGTCGCTGTCTCCTCACATGTAATTATGCATCATTCTGCAGGTAAAGCTGTCACAGAGGACTGAAGAGTCTGTTCTGCAGTCACATCTCCTCTTACATTATTCCTAGACCCATTCCCCGCTCTGAGCACTAGATGTCGCTGTCCCCTCACGTGTAATTATGCATCACACTGCAGGTAAAGCTGTCACAGAGGACTGAAGAGTCTGTTCTGCAGTCACATCTCCTCTTACATTATTCCTAGACGCATTCCCCGCTCTGAGCACTAGATGTCGCTGTCTCCTCACATGTAATTATGCATCACACTCTGCAGGTAAAGCTGTCACAGAGGACTGAAGAGTCTGTTCTGCAGTCACATCTCCTCTTACATTATTCCTAGACGCATTCCCCGCTCTGAGCACTAGATGTCGCTGTCCCACCACGTGTAATTATGCATCACACTCTGCAGGTAAAGCTGTCACAGAGGACCGAAGAGGTGTATTTGTTCTGCAGTCACACATCTCCTCTTACAATAAACCAGCCCAAATCATCTGTAACTCAGATTACAGTCACAGCCAGACTCCATGTTCTGCATCAGAAGACTCTCTGCACACAAAGTGCTCTGCGGACTCTCAAGTGAAGGGAAGGGGGCAAAAAAACACTCTGTAAAAAAACCTCCAAATGTGCACATCAGAGGTTCAGTATCACATAGACGAGCCATATGACATGTATAGGACTGTAAAAACATCATCAGTGATGAGCAAAACTGCCTATATTCTTTTCCAAGGCCGGATTTACCATAAGGCACTGTAGGGACGTGCCTACAGGCGCCTGCTGATGGAGGGGCGTCTCACTCCCCTCCCTGAGCGCCTCCCTCTTTACCTTCAGTCAGGGGCACCTCTAGCTACTTAATACTTGGGGAACCTCTAACTACAGTACGTTATACTGAGGGTATCTCTGCTTACCTAATACTTGGGGGCACATCTAGCTACCTATGACAGGCAAGAGAAGTAAGGGAGAAGTGACAGCTGGGACAGCCAACACACTTGTGGTGCAGTACGGCGGGGGTTATAGGTTCATGGAGGGTGGAGTCTAAGGTGCCAGGACATCTGTGCCTATAGGCTCCTGTGATGTAAATCCCGGTCTGCATGCATGGAGGGCGGAGTCTGAGGTGCCAGGACATCTGTGCCTATAGGCTCCTGTGATGTAAATCCGGGCCTGCATGCATGGAGGGCGGAGTCTGAGGTGCCAGGACATCTGTGCCTATAGGCTCCTGTGATGTAAATCTGAGTCTGTTTTTTTCGCATTCATTTTTGCGAAAATATTGTTAAAAGGACAGAGGCATACAATTAAAATCTGTACTCCGCTGGGGCTTCCTCCAGCCCCCCCGTAGCCAGCGAGGTCCCCCGGCATCCTCCGGGTCCCTTCCGCAGTCCCGCTGCCGGTTTCGGGTAATCCGGTGACTTCGGCTGAAGTCCCGCAGGCGTGGCCCATGCACACATCACGCTCGTCACTGTAAGCATGGTTCTGTCTTTAGAGAACCGCGCATGCACAGGATGCTTACGGCGACCAGCGTGAACGCAACGCGACGCCGGATTATCCGAGCCGCCAGCGGGATTGCAGAAGGGACCAGGAGGATGCTGGGAGACCTCCCGGGCTACAGGGGGCTGGAGGAAGCCCCGGGAAAGTCCATATTTTAATTTTATGCCTCTGCTCAGGTTCCCTTTAAATTCGATTTTCGAGCAAAAAATGCCATTGAAAATAAGTTTTGTTATTTTTAGCAGTAAAAATATAGATTTTTGCGCTAAAAATTTTCACAATAAAAAAAAGTGTTTTGCCTTTGCGCCTTGCGCAGTAAAATAAAGATTTTTCCCATTTTCATGGAATGTGCAAAAATACAAGCTATTTTTGCGAAAATTTTCTCGAAATCGTAAATAGCATTTTTGATGCAAAAATGACTTAGGTAAAACTTCGCAAACAACATTGCACATCATCATCAGGGGCCATCAGGGCCGGATTTGTACTTTCCAGCGCCCTAGGCCAGCTGTCACCAACCGCCCCCCCCCCCCCCTTCTGTCCAACTCTGACTAGTGATCACTGGTTTACATGGGCTCCTGTCTGTTTTGCTGCTTTGCCCCCCCCCCCCCCCCCCGTTCAAAGAAGCAGTGCATGCTCTGTCCACTCCATGTAATTTTGCACTCCAGCCTGGATGCACAGCAGCCGATAGTGTTCTGGGCTTGCATAATTCAGAAATGATGCTTATATATGAGCAGCACTTGTCAAGTACACATACCCATAACACTCCCAGCCTCGGCTGCTGTGCACATCAGTACAGGAGTGCATAATAACAAGAGGCCAGAGAGGACAGAAAATGCGCTGCTTCTTTGTCCTTTGTGCGACTTGCTTCAGTCAGAGTCACAAACAGGTGATGGTGCAGCGCAAAGGAGAGAAACCCATCCAAAGCAGAACAGGTAAGTAGAAGGATCCAACACTACACACGCTGGCATAGATGTCGTGTAATGCTAGGTACACACGATGCAATTCTGAGATTTACTGTCACATCGATTGTTTACAATGTCTGATCTGATTTCCGATCAATTTTTCAATCGATTTTCCGTTCATTTCTATGAAAAAAATCATTCAGAAAATCTATCGGATAGCAGATGGGACATGTTGGAAATATTCGATCTGACAGTAAATCTGTCAGAAAATTGCATCATGTGTATCTAGCATAAGCTCAGGTGTACTTTACACAGTGACAATTTAGCACTTGGGGCAAGTTAAGACAGATCTTAATCAGTCAGCAGGAAGTTTTTACGTTTTGTAATAAAATGATAATATTTATTGGCTAACCAAAAGAAAATAGTGAGCCTTTGGCTAATGAGTCATCTTCAGACTTTGTTCCTGTATACAAGATGTAAGATGTTGGGGAACCCAGATATATATATAAAGTCAGCAGGAGATGCATACATTGTTTTGTAAATATAAATAAATGTAATACAGTTGTCATTCTGTTTCAAAACATCCTGCTTTCACTGATGGCTAAAACAGCACAATGCTTTGCTGCTTCTAAAACATGTCAGGAAAGAGTTAAACTGTAGCAAAGAGAATGTTGCTGTCAGGAAAGAAAACAAACCATAAATCAGGTCTCAGATCTTTAACAGCTCTGACCAAGTAATAAAACATCAGTCTGGGGGAGAGGAGAGCTGATAATTCCTGTCCGTGAATGCGTGCTGCATAAAGAAACTAATCTGAACTCAAAAGTTCTACTACTTGAGCCCATATATTTTTCTTCTCACAGCAGCTTGTATGTCCCCACTCATTATACTAAGGACAAGATCCTCAGATGACAACACATGCTGACTGTCATCACACACACTCTGCAGTGAGAGAGATGCAGGGATCTCTGGAATTCAGGCAGAATAGAGCAAAGCAGAAGTGATTTACTTTGACATGTGACCTCTTATCTCTCCAAGTCCAGCGCCCTGCTGAATTTTATCGCCCTAGGCCTTGACCTTTGTGGCCTTTCCAGAAATCCGGCCCTGGGGGCCATCTGTAGTGAGGATGGGAGGGACAAGACATGAGAGGGACCCTGTAATTGTCACTCAGTGGGCTTGATTCACAGAAGAGTGCTAACTGATAGCACGGTTGTTTTCGCGCAAATTTTCGCATTGCGCGCGATTGCAAAATTTTGCATGAAACAATAACGTTTTCACGCGCAAACGTGAATTTTTGTGCGCAAACGATATCGGTTTTGCGTGAAAAATCGAGTTTGCGTGTGAAATTTTAATCGTTTTGCGCTAAATTTTGCAATTGCGCGCACCGTGAAAATGCGTGTGAAAACGGCCATGCTATCAGTTAGCACTCTTTTGTGAATCAAGCCCAGTGTCATCGTTTACAATATGGCGGGAACATTTTTTTTTGTATTTTACCACGAAAATTTGCGAATGCATGAAAAATGACAAACCTATTACAACATGATTTTCGATGGCATTTTCTCTTGAAGGTGGAACATAACATTTTTGCGAAAAATTAATGTAAAAAGAATATCGGCATTTTCGCTCAGCACCGTGCATCGACCTCATTGAGCGCTATTATCAATCGGTTGTTGTAAAGCCACGCTGTGATTCTTGGCCAAAGCAAAGAATAAATAATTACATAACTCCTGATTTACCCCCCTCTGGAATGCACAGAAACAATATTCAACATAAAGATGGCAAGCTTTGATGCCAGTGAAGTAAGATGAGTGTTCAGCTACCTACACACTGCAGATTCGATTTGCGAATTACGATTAGTGACTCTGATTTTCCCTGGATGCCATCAAAACAAAAAGAAAACGCAGAAAAAAAAACGCAGCATGCATTACTAATCGCAAATCAGAATTGCATGTAAAATTGCGTGAAAATCACATATCGGAATCGCATGTATCCTGCAAAAGGCCATATAGCGCATTTTTATCTATAAAGCACCCGGTTCTTCCATGGGGCTGTGCAGAGAAGAAGAACACAAGAAGCAGTAGAGACCATAATTGCAGCACACCCCATCCAGTAACGCAACTACAAAAACATGCATTGTCCACGCATGCTCAAGCAATACAGCAAAAAAAAGAAAAGTAGAATTTTGGAGCCAATTTTGCAAATTTTTTGCTCCGAGAAAATTTGCCATATTCTATAAAATCAAGTTTGGGAATTTCACCTGATCAGCCCTAACTAACGCAATATTATTGTTCACCACACAGATAAAAAATAACCCCCCCCCCCCCAGGTAGTTATTTAACTTGCCAGCAGTAAGGATGTCGGCACCACTGATATATTGAAGAATGTAAATCTGGGTGAAGTAAGATTTCACACAGAAATGCTAGCGTTGCGTAAAACGCTGCACTTTATGCACCAATGTTACTCAATGGCAGTGGCGTACCTAGGGCATTTGGCACCCGGTGCTGGGTATTAAAAGACACCACTTCCTAAAAAAATGGGCGTGGCCACAACCTGCGGCGTGCTTCGTGGAAAAAATGGGCGTGGTCATGACCGGATGAGGGCGGAGCTAACTGTAATTTAAAGTATTAGCTAGTATAGTTGCCCCAGTATAGCTAGCAGTTTCCCCCAGTATAGCTGCCCCCAGTGAAGCTAGTTGCCCCCAATGAAGTTAGTATAGTTGCCCCTAGTATAGTTGCCCCCAGTATAGCTAGTATAGTTGCCCCCAGTATAGCTGGTATAGTTGCCCCCAATATAGCTGCCTCCCAGTATAGCTAGTTTAGTTGCCCCAGTATAGCTAGTTTAGTTGCCCCCAGTATAGCTAGTATAGCTGCCCCCAGTATAGCTAGTTTAGTTGCCCCAGTATAGCTAGTTTAGTTGCCCCCAGTATAGCTAGTATAGCTGCCCCCAGTATAGCTAGTATAGCTGCCCCCAGTATAGCTAGTTTAGTTGCCCCCAGCGTAGGTATTTTAGTTGCCCCCAGTGTAGGTAGTTTAGTTGCCCCCAGTGTAGGTAGTTTAGTTTCCCCCAGTATAGCTAGTATAGTTGCCCCAGTATAGCTAGTTTAGTTGCCCCCAGTATAGCTGGTATAGTTGCCCCCAGTATAGCTGGTATAGTTGCCCCCAGTATAGCTAGTTTAGTTGCCCCAGTATAGCTAGTTTAGTTGCCCCCAGTATAGCTAGTTTAGTTGCCCCCAGCGTAGGTAGTTTAGTTGCCCCCAGTGTAGGTAGTTTAGTTGCCCCCAGTATAGCTAGTATAGTTGCCCCCAGTATAGTTCCCCCAGTATAGCTAGTTTAGTTGCCCCCAGTGTAGATGTCCCAGGAGGGGGGAAGCAGCGCTAGAAGGAGGGGCAATGGGGCAGCGGTGGGGAGGGGGGAAATATCCCCCCCTCCCTCACCTGGGACCCCTCCTTCTGCCTCTCTCCCCCTTCATTTAGCGGTGGCAAGTGCGGGCTCGGCGGTGGGGAGACAAGCGGAGAATTACTCACCACTTCCACGTTCCAAGCGCCGGCAGCGTCATGTCGTCACAGATCTCCGCCTTCAATGCCGCCCACTGTGCTTCCGCTTATCAGGAAGCACAGTGGGCATCTTTAAAGGCGGAGATCTGTGACGACATGACGCTGCCAGCGCTTGGAACGCGGAAGTGGTGAGTAATTCTCCGCTTGTCTCCCCGCCGCCGAGCCCGCACTTGCCACCGCTAAATGAAGGGGGAGAGAGGCAGAAGGAGGGGTCCCAGGTGAGGGAGGGGGGGGGATATTTCCCACCTCCCCACCGCTGCCCCCACTGCCCCTCCTTCTAGCGCTGCTTCCCCCCTCCTGCTCTGCTGCGGTGGGGGGTCGTGGCGACACCCCCCCGGCTGTCTGTCACCCGGTGCACCACGCCCCCCTGCGCACTACAGTAGGAACGCCACTGCTCAATGGGCCACATAAAAAAACGCATGGGTGTGCGTGTGTACTTAGGCGTTTTTAAAATCGCTAGTTTTGTTGAATATTATGCATGATGAACGCATCAGAAACGCACATAAAGAAAGTCAATGGAAATGCAATGTATTGCGTTTTGTATGCGTTTTTGATGCTTTTTATATGCATTTTTTTTTAAATAAAGATTTCTGATGTATTTCCACTTCCTGTTGTCTTCCTAGTGACTTTCATAAATGTAAATATAAAAACGCATACAAAATGCATATGCGGTTTATATATGCGACCTGTAAACACATTAAAATGCACGCAAAACGCTTGAAAAACGCATCTGCGTTAAAAAATGCAAACGCACCAAAAACGCAGCGAAACGCACACAACATTAACATAAAACATGACAGAAACCCAGCCTTTCACGTTATGTTGTGTGTGCACCCAGCCCGACTACATAACTTACGAATGAATATTGTAAAAAATAAGCAATTCTATTCAGTTCATTTCGGTAATGTTCCTTTTGAAGTATTACAGTACTTTAATCTCGACTCCATGTCTGCACAGACTCCTCTGTCCAACAACATTTAATAAATCCACACATCATTTCCGTAAGTCCCATCAACCACTTATTAGAAAATTGGGTTTCTATCTGGGCTGTTTGAAGAAGTCCGACTCCTACTAGAACTGGTTCCAGATCTCAGGAGAAAGAGAGTGGATAGGGGAGCTGGGAAAAAAGGGCGCAGGCAGCTAGTGGACAAAAAGGGCGCCGCCATTCACTCCCATAATAAATAACGTTTAATGGGCGCCGAGCAGGAAAAAAGGGCGCCGGAGCTAAATAAAGTTTACAAACGGCGCCCGGAGCTAAATAAAGTTTACAAACGGCGCCCGGAGCTGTTTAATGATTTATAACTGAGCTTGTGTTAATTTAGGTTTATAAAATGCACCCGTGCCGAATAACGTTTATGAAAATACTAAATGTATTTATCTTATTTAAATAATGAAAACATTATTTAAAGTTTTATCCCTTACTGTTTTTAAAACATTATTCACAAAATAAAGCGATCAGTACGTAATGTAAATTGGAATATATTTTCTGCATCCATAATTAGTAAAACATTATTATCCACATAATAAAGGGGGGTCTTAGGTTTAGGCACCAACAGGGGGGTCTTAGGTTTAGGCACCACCAGGGGGTCTTAGGTTTAGGCACCAACAGGGGGGTCTTAGGTTTAGGCACTAACAGGGGGGTCTTAGGTTTAGGCACCACCAGGGGGGTCTTAGGTTTAGGCACTAACAGGGGGGTCTTAGGTTTAGGCACCAACAGGGGGGTCTTAGGTTTAGGCACCACCAGGGGGGTCTTAGGTTTAGGCACCAACAGGGGGGTCTTAGGTTTAGGCACCAACAGGGGGGTCTTAGGTTTAGGCACCAACAGGGGGGTCTTAGGTTTAGGCACTAACATGGGGGTCTTAGGTTTAGGCACCAACAGGGGGGTCTTAGGTTTAGGCACCAACAGGGGGGTCTTAGGTTTAGGCACCAACAGGGGGGTCTTAGGTTTAGGCACTAACAGGGGGGTCTAGGGGTTAGAGGTAGGTACAGGGAGGGTTTCTTAGGCACCAACAGGGGGGGTCTTAGGTTTAGACACCAACAGGGGGGTCTTAGGTTTAGGCACCAACAGGGGGGTCTTAGGTTTAGGCACCAACAGGGGGGTCTAGGGGTTAGGGATAGGTACAGGGAGGGTTCTGTGTAAGAGTAGGCTTAGGTATAGTTTTAGTAAAATTTTAGTAATAATTACTAATGTTTTACAACACTTATTACGAACGTACTTATATTTATATCATCGTTATAAAGAATATTTTCAGATTTTATTATAAGAACAAACCATAAATGAAGGTTATTCACAATAATATACAATTATAACAATTAAACATATATTATTGTTTTTTTAATAAACGTAATTATAAGTTTAACTTTAGAAATAGGCAAGATTAACGTTTTCACAATTTCCGATTTTATAAACATTATTTAATGATTTATAATTTTGTTAAACTTTATTTGTAAACGAAATATAGCACACTATTTTTATAAACGCTATTAATGATTAATTATTATTTAGAGTTTACACCCCGCGCCCTTTTTGTCCAGGCGCCCTTTTTGTACGTACGCGTGGATAGGTATAATTAGACCAAAATCATTAGGCAGTCCTTTCATCTCAGATGGATATATCAGTTCTGAACGGGCTCATGCACTTTCTTTCTTCTGTAAACTCTCAACATGCAGTTCTTTATCTCTTTCACTCTTAGACCATAGATGATCGGGTTCACTGCTGCTGGGAAGAGGAAATATATTGCACTGGTGAGGTTCTGCATGTTCACTGGAATGGCTGGGCCAATCCGGTACACTATGGAGGATAGAAAGCCAGAGGTGTAGCACAGCATGGCCACAATCAGGTGTGTGCTACACGTGTACAAAGCCTTCCTGAGAGCTTGTCCTCTCACAATTTTCATAGTCGCATGGAGTATGTCCAAGTAAGAGATGAGAATGAGGCTGCTGTCCAAAGCCGACACAAAGATCCTGATGGTGAGGGCAATGATGTGGACCCCAGAGATATCTCCACAGCCTAAGTTCAACAGCACCATGTTTTCACAGGCAAAGCTCTGAATGACATTGGAGCCGCAGAAGTGGACTTTGGACACAGATATGACTATTGGGCAAACTAAAATGATGCCTCGGACTAATGCAATGGAAACCAGCTGATAGAGAAGATGTTTAGTCATGATGTCATGGTAGTGAAGAGGTTTGAGGATTGCTATGTATCGATCCAAAGCCATCATCACAAGCACAGCAGACTCAATGATAACCGATAAGTAAATAAATGACATCTGCACCAGGCAACTGCTCAAAGATATCCAGTAGTAGCCAAAGACCAAACTCAAGAGGAAGGGTGGCAGGATGGTATTGGTACAAGAGACATTGACAATGAAGAGAAGAGAGATCAGCATGTACATCGGAGAGTGAAGAGTCTTCTCCACCCAGATCTGATAGATCAGTAGAGAGTTCCCAGACAGTATCGCTACATAGACAGCTAAGAAAGGAATAATAAGCAATGTTCTGGAGCGAGTAAATTGAGGGAACCCTAAAAGAAGGAATGTGGTGTGGGAGAAAGTCACATTTTCATTGACTTGGAGGATTTCCATAGCTACCAATTTGTGTGGAAACATTTCCTGGAAAGGAATGATAATTGATTTTATCAGAGATTAGGAGGCCAGGCAGAGAGTCCATCAGTTCTCATACAGTGGCGTAGCTAAGGGACTGTGGGCCCCGATGCAAGTTTTATAATGGGGCCCCCCAAGCACTCTATACATAACAATTGATACGGCGCACCAAAACTTGCCAATGGTAACTACAGCATTAGAGGTGAAAGAAGTGAATGGGGAGCAGCTTGTTAATGATTACCACTATTCAAAGTATCTATAGAAGTGATTATTATGAGCACAGGACCAATAGAGATAATACTGCAGTTGAGGGAGGGCCTTTTGGGGCCCCTCTGGCCCAAGGGCCCCGATGCGGCCGCTACCTCTGCAACCCCTATTGCTACGCCCCTGTTCTCATATCATAACAGTAGCATCATGAGATACGCTTGGAAGAACAAAGAGAAATCGAGAGCCCAATATGGTGTAATATTGTTAAGTTGGTTGTGGTTTAAAGCAAAAAATGTTAGATATACTCACAAACATGGGTTACCCATAGGCAACCACTTCAAGTGCAGGCAGGGAGTATTAGAACCTAACCCTACTCAGGTTTTTAAGATGTCGTGCTCTGTACATAGGAAACGGGGTAGCACCCCTCCACCGAGGGTGGAATCAAGATTTCACAAAGCTTTCACAAAATATAAAACTCAATTGAGTCACAATATATCAATACAATTTTTTTTTTATTCAACTCCAGTTAGTGCAGCGAGTTTCGCGGGGGTTGTTTCCGCTACAGAAGCGCTCACTTCTGCATTTAGACCCATTGAGTTATACTCCTGTTTGCCTGATGAAGCGGGACCACACCCGCGAAACGCGTTGCACTAAGTGGAGTTGAATAAAACATTTTTTGTATTGATATATTGACTCAATTGAGTTTTATATTTTTGAGGGAGGTAAGTCCACCTGAACATCCCCTCTCTTTTAGACGGTTTTTAAACGTTTTTATTCTACTCTGGCGCCTCTGTACACCAAGGTTTGTGAAATCATGAGATACAGTCATCCACGCAAAACAAACTTCCAAACAGAATATAGAGGCCTTGACCTAGCAGCGTTCACTCTGCTCCCACATAACTACTCTCAACCCTCCCCCCCATGACCATTCTCATCCCCCTTCCCAACCCTATAAAACAGTGACCGATACCCCCCCCCCCCCTTTTACTTTACATTCCAATACACTACTACTTATCCTAAACCGACGACCTGACACAGTGCTTGGAATGATACACTTTATTATAGTATCGGCCACATAACAAAGTGACAACAATAATAATACCATATGACATTATAAACTTTCCAAATATACATGACAAATGTAAAATATACATACATCCATATAAAATTACAGAAGTCAAATACATACATAAGCATAGATATAACATTAACAAACAGAATAATAACAGCATAACAGCAGCCTGAGCATCCAGCTTCAAATCTTCATCCCTTTGCTTGCCAACTACTGAAAGGGAGGGGCAAACCACCACGCATGAAACCAAAACTCCTAGCTGCAGCCTGGGCTCAGGAGTCCATTGGGCTTACATGCCACAGACCTTTAACCACTTCTTGATAAGCACTTGTATAGGATGGCTTCCCTGGGAAAGCCATCCGCACCAACCTATATTGCCCATCCCTACCTGCCGAATTCACCACATCTAGTAAAGGGACCACACGTCTCCTCAGAGTCTGTAACCAGCGGATCTCCTACCACTTTTTTTTAAAATGACCGTTTGTACCCACCACGAACCCACAAATGTCATGGCTTGCGGCAACTAACTGTTAACTAATTAAGACCCCTGGAAAACAACAAAAAACTGACTCCTAAAAGGGTGGGCGGGTGGGACGTTTGCTCTTGCTGCCTTCCTAAGGTAACTGGCCGTTACCTCCTTGCCGCCTATCTAAGCCCTGCCTCCTGAAACTAAACCACCCAATCCCAGCTAAGTGCCTGTCTGTCCTTACCTAAAAACCTCCCCTCCAGGAAACTCAAACCTAGCCACAAGTTCCCGCAGGAACTTGCAAGGTCATGCTGTGCTGTCCTTATTGCACAGCGCATTTCTAGATTCCAAATATGTGGCTGCTAAAAGAGTTTACAAAACACCAGACAGACCCCTGGGGGATGCAACTACCCCATCTCTAACCATCAATAGAAGCACAGGTATTAGTCACATGAATTGCAATACCTAGGAATGGTCAGACAACCTCTGCTAAGTTCTGTCATGCTTATTTGCAATGCACATCCTGGTAGTGGTAGAATGATAGCCTTTAAAGAGGAACTTGAGCCTAAAAAAACATACTGTCATTAAGTTACATTAGTTATGTGTAACGATTGTGGAACTTTCTCCGTGATCAGCGCACAACGCGTGCGCTGACACGGCGGAAATCCTCCACAAGCGTGTAATTGCAGGCACCCAGCAAAAGGTGCTACGCACCTGTAGAGGGAAATTCCTGTCGGCAGATGGCGCTGGGGAGTGCAGAGGAACCAATCCTCTGTACCTCCACAAATGCCAGACAGGAATTGTACGAAGCGCAGAACGCAATCGCAAGAGAGGTGATTGCAAATGAGAACGAGCAAAGGGACAGGTTGTATGTGTGTGCGCCAATCCAGTCGCCACCATGCGACCACGCACACACAACAGCAGATATGAAATAGGAACGCGATCGCGAGAGGTGCGATCGCCAGACGTGACACAAGGCAGATCAGGACAGAATACGAGGGTAGCAAAGGCACAGTAAATAATACAATGAGAAGATGCGGAAAACAACAAATGCTAGCTAACCGCGAACACCGCACTCATTCGCAACAGTGCACGCGGTTATGCGCGGTCTCCACGTGATAAGCACAATAGAGACAAGCACGCCTAACTAACCATCGACAGACAAACATGAAACAGAGGACGCGAACGCTTGCTTAACGGTTACCTCACCGAGCCTCCAGCAAGCGGTCGTAGCAGATAAGACAGACACACGAAAACAGGGACAAGCGAGAGATAGGATCCACAGCACTAGCGAAAAGTGGCTAGCGTGATCCAGGTACAGAGTAGCAGAACAGAAGGATCCCCAGCGCTAGCGAAAAGTAGCTAGCGCGATCCCAGGAGACAGAACAGAAGGATCCCCAGCGCTAGCGAAAAGTAGCTAGCGCGATCCCAGGAGACAGAACAGAAGGATCCCCAGCGCTAGCGAAAAGTAGCTAGTGCGATCCCAGGAGACAGAACAGAAGGATCCCCAGCGCTAGCGAAAAGTAGCTAGTGCGATCCCAGGAGACAGAACAGAAAAGATAGCTGGTAGCAACCGCTGCACCAGCTATACTCCAAGAACAGAGATCAGAACCATTTCCTGTCAACCACCATAGGGACAGGACAATGGCAAACAGGCAAGACAAGACAGAACAGGCAATACAGATAATACAATCCTAACAGCACTAGGGAAATCTGCCTAGCGCAGATTTAGGAATTACTCTAAGCTGATGTTCAAACAGAGAGCAAGGCTGACACCCCACCAGGAGTGTTACATAGGACGAAATCCTTATGAACAGCCAAGCATTGTGGGAAAGACATAGTACTTATAGTACACGCCTCCAATGAATGTGGCCAGGCAATTTGCATGACAACGCATGCAAATTCCTCTGCAAGCACAAGCTGCAAAACTGACCGAAGCTGTTCTTTCCAGAGTCCTGCAGCATGCAAACCTACACAATGGTCAAAAGGCTGGCTGCCTGCACAGGCAGCTGAGCAAATCATCACATTATGTTAATTAAAATAGATAGGTAATATAATCTCTTACCCACCTTGTTTTAAAAGAACAGGCAAATGTTTAATTTCACGAGGGCAGCCATCTTTTTGGTTGAAAGGAGGTGACAGGGAGCACGAGACAGTTCCAACTGTCCTGTGTGCTGATCACCCCTCCCAGTTGCTAGGCAACGTGAATAACAACATAGGAAATCCCATCATGCCTTGCGCTGCATCAGGGAAAAAAAGTCTGGGCAGTTTTCTTTGATGGGTGGAGCTTAGCTAAAAATGCAGCTAAAATGATGCTTTTGGAAGAAAAACAAAGTTCTGATGCTGTGAAACTGTTAAAGAAACACCAACCTTTTCAGTTCTGCTGAGTAGATTTTTAGTCCGGAGGTTCACTTGAAGTGCCCCATAGCTTAAAGCTATGTACTCACCTCATGATGCATTGAGATAGATCCAGCAATGTCTCCCTGACGATGAGCGCTAAACAAAAGGCTAAACATGATATAATATCTCGGAAGCAACACACACTGGGCAGCATCTAGCACAGCACATCATCCACCTTCTCTTGGAATGAAGGCTGGTGAGGCCGTAGCTCTCCCTCCTCTTGCTCCTTGGACTTGCTGTATGATTTGTTTGTTCGATAACTGAATCTATTTGTTTCTGTTGCAAAGTTGTTACCTCTTCAAACTTTTCCTATTGCCTTATTTGAATAGAGGCCAGTTTTAGGGGGAACATGCTCACCTGTAGACCTCACTGGTGCAGGACGAGAGGTCGGCCATCTTGTTCTCATCAGAGGTCACATGATGCATCTAAGATTTGGGATAAGGAACACATTATTTGTGCTGATTGTGACTCCCTGGGTATTACTCCCAATAGTAATAATAAATAATTATAATAATATGAATAATATAATATATAAGAATATAGTAATTATATTACTCCCTGGGTTCTATCTGAGGGAAAGTTGTGTAGAAGTCCCCTCCTTGTAGTGGGACTCACATATCAGTAACCTATAAGATTGGGTTATTGCACCTATAAGCTGTATTAGTCCCCTACATGCACTGAGTATTGAGTATACTCTTACATGTTGCTCCATCTAGAAGAGGCGGCGATTGTGACTGCGAATTGACCCAACGAGAGTCAAGCGCAGGCATGGACAAACTTGGCCCTCCAGCTGCTAAGGAACTACAAGTCCCACAATGCATTGCAGGATCTAAGAGCCACAGTCAAGACTCATAAAGGCAAATGCATTGTGGGACTTGTAGTTCCTTAACAGCTGGAGGATCACGTTTGCCCATGCCTGGTCTAGCGTGATCCTACATACACAAGCGATGGGACTGTTAGGTCTCAATGACAGGCTGGAGCTGTCATGCTTCCTAGAACCTTGAGACCGTGGGCTTCCCTCATGGGAGGTATGCATACCAAGTAGCCTCCCTTAAAGTAGGGACTCCTTTTTTCTAAATATACCCAATACCCTGTCCATTACCTTCCTCTCCTTCTGCCCCACTTTCTCCCAGTTTCCCCTTTTTTCTTCTTCTTCATATAGAATTTGGGTAGTTTATAGTCCCTTGCCTTCTCCACCCCCTTCCCTTACTCGTCTATACAAGATCTGGGATTTTCATCTTCTGCCATTGCACCAGACGGGACATGCTGGCTGCTACATGGTGTAATATTCACCTCCAGACAGTTATTTTACGGTCTGGTCTTATTGTATGTATGTATTTGTCTGGAGGGAATGTGCAATATGAGGGCACGGCGTTTGCCTTATGCAGGTCCGGGGGCACACTTCGGGCTCGATTCACAAAAGGGTGCTAACTCAGTTAGCATGCCTAAAAGCGTTTATTGATCGCGCGCAAAGTTTAGCGCCGTGCGGTGCGCGCAAAACTTTGCACCTGGTGCCCCTAAAACTTTGCACCGGGTGTGCCCAAAAACGGTGCATCGTGCGAAATTTCAGGCGCACTCAGTGCAACATTTTAGAGGCACCCAGTGCAAAGCTTTAGTTGCACCAGTTGCGAAGTTTCACGCGCACCGCACAGCGCTAAACTTTGCGCGGACTAACTTAGCACACAAAACTTTGCACGTCCTAAAGGGCTTAAGGCATGTTAAGGGGCTTTTAGGCGTGCTAAGTAGTGGGACAAGGATGGGTGATCAGAAAGATTCTCCTCCCTCTAAGGTGAATATACCTATTCTAGTCTCTCCCTAGGTCGTCCTACCATCCCCTGGTCACCCTCTCCACACCCGTCCCGGCACGAACTTCAGACTCAGGTTTGACTTACATGACTGACACTGATATGGACTTGTTTTCATTTGTAATGTGGCGAATGCAAGAAATAAAGGAAGTATAGGAACGGGGCACGGACTGTCTTCATGTACTAATATTTGCCAATGTGTTTTCCATAAATTACCGGCTGCAGGTTTCCCTGCAAAACTGATAAGCTACCCGTGCTACAAGGGATGGAGTATGCGATATAGCGGACATTTAATGGTGCAGTGGAAGTCTCCACCCCCCATTTGCTGAGTGCCAAGTGTCTTTTCCTTTTGTGTACCTAGTAGCTTTGATTCTGATTGGTAAGTCCTGAGTAGGTGTATATATACAGTATATTTGTTCTCCTTAAAAGCCTTGTTTTTACTCTTATGCAATCCTGATTTTCTTAATGAATTACCGTTTATTTTGCTGTTGAGCTACGGTAATGAAGAAAAGATAATTTAGGGTAATTATACACATCCAGGGCCGGGCCGAGGCATAGGCTGCAGAGGCTCCAGCCTCAGGGCGCAGTGTAAGAGGGGGCGCAGAATTCATTCAGCTGGCATTCCTAATTGTGTTTGAAGCAGAAAGAAATAAGAAAAGGGGATACATGGCAGTGACTGCAAGCCAGATAACTAGAGATTAAGGTGTTGGGGAGGTTGTGGGCCCTGTGGCGCCTCTTAGTGTAATAG
This sequence comes from Hyperolius riggenbachi, assembly GCF_040937935.1. NCBI lineage: Eukaryota > Metazoa > Chordata > Amphibia > Anura > Hyperoliidae > Hyperolius > Hyperolius riggenbachi. The sequence continues at coordinate 13,550,993 of NC_090647.1, forward strand.
CAATCAGTGTGTGACAGCTGGGGTGGGAGGGATGGAGGGGCGCACTTTGGGGTCTCAGCCTTGGGTACTGGAGGACCTTGTCCCAGCTCTGTACACATCCCATTTGGATTGGCCAATTATCTCCCAATTTTACATCTCTCTGTAGTATGAGAGATTACCTACTCAATTTGCTCATGGTCGTTACAGACGCACGACGCAAAGCCTAGTCCACACTCATATCGATAATTTTGGCACATATTTCTTCTCAAGCCTACACGTTTGTGCACAGGTAGATTTGCCAAGCACCTTCATTCAGCAGTAGCTCATCATTAACAAGGTTCTAACAGAAGTAATTGCACTTTGGGTGCACACACACACACACACACACACACACACACACACACACACACACACACACACACACACACACACACACACACACACTCACACACTCACACACTCACACACTACACACACACACACACACACACACACACACACACACACCACACACACACACACACACACACACACACACACACACACACACACACACCACACACACACACACACACACACACACACACACACACACACACACCACACACACACTCACACACACTCACACACACACACACACACACACACACACACACCACACACACACACACACACACACACACACACACACACACACACACACACACACACACACACACACACACACACACTCACAATTTTAATTGCCCGATTTTGATTAGCCTTCATACTACATGGAGGATCAACATTGTGTGTGTATATACCAGGGATGGTCATAGTCAGCCAGCTTCGCTACGCTGGAACTACGCGTAATTCTACGCAATTACACTTCACAAACTACAGTTTCGAAATCAGAAGCTTCACTACATCTGCATTTCGTAGACTACGCGTTAAAATACGGAAGCTTCGCGTAGTGCGAAGCGTAGTGTATGCGGACGGTTATGCCCTTATGTGGAAATATTTCCGCAATAATCCGCTAACTATGCGCATGGGAGAACTAATATATGCGTACATTCCACCTTCCAATGCGGAATTGTATATGTGTAGAAGGGCAATAATGTTTCTGCGCATGCGCAATGATCCCTATAGACGCAGTTACCACACACGTAGTTGACTTCGCTGTACATACGTCAACTACGCGTAGCGGGCAAAGCTTCGAATAGCGGTACTACGACTACGTGGAAATACGTATGCAATGTTTTTAAACTTCGTCTATGAACTACGATGCGTAGTTGCGGACTACAAAGAGTAGATTGGCACTGGCGTAGTTTACACCCTTAAATCTGAAAATGATTTATATGAGCCTGGACGCAGTGTCTATTCCTTGCAACTCATAAGTGCAGCGGTGGACCCTGGCCACCACAATGCATGCTGGGAGATGTAGTACATTAATGTTCCTACATCTACTGTGATTACATTAATGCACCACGTCTCCCAGTGTGCATTGCAGTGGCCTTGGGAGGGAACATACTTCCGCTAGATGTAGTGTAGGTGGGGAGCAGCATACAGCACACAGGGAAGGGGATGTGGGCGATCTGCTCTGCTATTTGTTGTTTGAGCAGGACTGTTACTTCTCAGTTTTTATTGATTTAAAGAAGAGTAAAAAAAAAAAAAAAATTAAAACATTTCTTTGGCTTTGGTTTGTGTATAAAAAAAAGGTTTTATTTACTGTACGGCTCTTCAATGTTGCTTTACATGTGTACTTTAGAAGAAAATGGAAAAAGCGGGTTGTAGGTTGGGTAGCGGGGCTGCGGGTCCGGGTCTGATGTGGCTAGCGGGTCTGCGGGTGCGGGATGGGTGCAGGTATGAAAAATTGGACCAGCGCAGGCCTCCAGTGCATTATTATGTCACTGTATTCTGATAGTACTATTGCATCTCTCTGTGTGAGACACTCCACAGCCCACTGACACCCAGAGCTGTGCACACTACTGCTGTTACCTCATTACACTGCAGGCACAGAACCACTCCAGTGCATTATTATGTCACTGTATTCTGATAGTACTATTGCATCTCTCTGTGTGAGACACTCCACAGCCCACTGACACCCAGAGCTGTGCACACCACTGCTGTTGCCTCATTACACTGCAGGCACAGAACCACTCCAGTGCATTATTATGTCACTGTATTCTGATAGTACTATTGCATTTCTCTGTGTGTGACACTCCACAGCCCACTGACACCCAGAGCTGTGCATAATGTGATTTCTGCCCTTTGGGATTAAATCCTGACTTTACATCAGCTCTGTAATATTTGGTGAGACTTTTGTCATGGATCCTCCACCGCCATGCCCCTGTCCAGGTGTTAGACCCCTTGAAACAACATTTTCATCAGTTTTGTGGCCAGAAACAGTCTTTGTACGTTTCAAAATTCACCTGCCCATTGAAGTCTATGGCGATTCACCAGATTCGTCTGTTTGTGAACATTTGCGGACATTTGCGTTCGCGAGCAGAACATTCTATGTGCGTGCCATATCTGGTAGACGGAGCCATATGGTGCACTCACCTCTCTGCACACAATATGGGGTTTGGCGTTACTGAGTCCTCCAGCTTTGGCATTTCCTCTGAATTCTTCTGCATTCTCTCCAGTATAATTTATAACTCTCTGCCCCTCCAGGGTCCCCCAACCCTCACCTCCGGGGCTCATTACAGCAGCCAAACTATGACCCAATACCAGATCTGGTGGGATGGCCCAGATCCTGCAGAAACCTCCTGCTCCTCTGGGGTCATTCCTCTGATCACTGGCATGGGAATTCTCTTCTTTCTTTTTATAGAGAAAGAAAACTTATTTAGTGTTTGTCTTGTTGATTTATTAGGTTGTGTAATACAAGCAGTTTATTTTCACCTTTAAATAAAGGAAAGCAAAATATCAAAAGAACAAAAATGCTCTCATAATGGACATTGACCCCTAACTCTCCTAACTCCCCTCCAAACGACCCCTAACCCTACCCCCCCCCCCCCCCCCCCCCCATAAAAAAACATTCATATGAGGCACCAAGATTCAAATGTTTGCATAATTACACTATCACCCAACCAGCATGCCATTAATTTGGATAAGACACACACATACACAAACGCACACACTCGCTCATCCAGCACTCATGTCTCTACTTTATCTTTACTTTATTGTCAACCCTCTGATCTTTTCTTTTTTTCATCAACGAAAGGCTTTTCTTTGAATAAGACAAATGCGATACAAGAAAATATGTAAAACATGAATGAGATGATAAGACAAACAATAAAAGTCATGCACAGCAATTATAATACAAGAAACTACAGCAAAAAGGTAAACAGTGTAAAACTGGGTGGTGAAAGCAGCATAAACACCAAGAGAAGCATTTCTGGGATATCATTGTACATCATGAGGAGCTGGTGTACTTGGAGGGGGCATATTTCAGAAGACCCATGAGAAGAGAAGCAATGAGTATGGACCTACACATGTGGGTTACTCAGTGAGCGTTTCTAAATGCAGAGAGATCTGGGCACTTTCTCTGGATGAAGACAAGTTTTTCTGTAGGGAAGGGAGGAATTTTAGATTTCCAATTATCCAATGTTGGGCAAATTGGAGACATCTATCTAAAGGCCACACATTGTTTAGCGACAAACAGAGTGACTATTAGAAATGCTTTATCAAATTTAGACAGGCCTTCTTTGGTAATGTTCAAATACATTGTTTAATGTCTAGCGAGGGGAAACAGTAAATTCGGGCGCATGTGGACAAAAAGGGCGCCGCCATAGACTGCCATATTAATTATCGTTTGACGGGCGCCCACCGGGAAAAAATGGCGCCCGCGTAAAATAACGTTTTATCATTACATTTTTGCTAATTAATGTTTTTCACATTTCCCCGCGATCATTGTCGTTAACATATTAAAATGTTATCCCTTACTGTTTGTAAAACATTATTATTCACAAAATAAAGCTATCAGTACGTAACGTAAATTGTAATATATTTTATCCTTTACTGTTTTTAAAACATTTTTCTCCACACAATAAAGCAATCACTAAGGGGGGTCTTAGGTTTAGGCACCACCAGGGGGGTGGTTAGGGTTAGGCACCACCAGGGGGGTCTTAGGTTTAGGCACCACCAGGGGGGTCTTAGGTTTAGGCACCACCAGGGGGGTCTAGGGGTTAGGGATAGGTACAGGGAGGGTTCTGTGTAAGAGTAGGGTTAGGAATAGTTTTAGTAAAATTTTAGTAATACTTACTAAAGTTTTACCACACTTATTACGAACGTAATTATATTTATATCATCGTTATAAACAATATTTACAGATTTTATTATAAGAAGAAACAATAAATGAAGGTTATTCACAATAATATACAATTACAACGATTCAACATATATTATCGGGGTTTTTTAAGAAACGTAATTATAATTTTCACTTTTGAAACAGGGAAGATTAACGTTTTAACAATTGCCGATTTCATACACATTTTTTAATTATTTAAAATTTGTAAAACATTATTTTTAAACGAAATACAGCACAATATTTTTTTTAAACGCTATTTGTGCTTATCGTTTAAACCCCGCGCCCTTTTTTCCCGACGCCCTTTTTTAACGTACGCCTAGTGAGGCAGGGGAGACCATACGATAGATAGTGTACTGGTTAAGGGCACTGCCTTTGACATGGGAGACCAGGAGTGGAATCCTGGCTAGGGTCAGTAACTATTCAGTAAGGCTTTCAAGGCAAGACTCCCTAACACTGCAGGGGGGAGGGGTTCTTGAGCGGGTCCCAGTGGCTGCAGCTCTTGATCGCTTTCAGTCCAACTGGAGAAAAGCGCTATACAAATGTTCGGATTATGCGATCATGTAAAAAATGTAGCACTTGTTTCCAGAAATTCTCTACAGGTGGGCATTACCAGAGCATATGCAAAAGGGAGAGATTTTGTTGTGAACTTTTTGAACAGTTGGCCGAGGCTGAAGAGGACTCGGAGACTGGAGTATTTGACTAAATGTGTGTCAGGCTTGTCTGGTCAATAACCACAGTTCAGACTGTATGCCCATATGACTGACCCAGAGCCCAGCCCGTAACACCAGCGCAATCTCCTGTCTAACACAACATACCACAAAACATCCTGCAGGTAGATGTAGCATACAATCTGACAGATAGCTAATCACCGGACAGAACCTGAATTCTTAGCAATGCAATAATGGGCACAAATAGATGTATATATGTAAAACAGTCACCTGAGGCCTAGTGGATAGGGCTATCCAAATGAGTGAATCAAGAGGCAGAAGGGCCATGAGCTCCAGGTAGCAGTTAGAGGGGCCAGGATAGGGACTTCCCAGAGGTAGCGTAGTCAAGACAAGCCAAAGTCAGTCCAGGCAGAGTTCATGCAAATCCATGTCCAAGAAAAGGTCATTCCAGGCGGCAAGCAAAGCATAGTCCAGGTACAAGGCAAGGTGGGCAACAGGAATCCAGCAGGTATAAGTGTGGTCAATATACAAAGCAGTGGTCGGCAACAGGAATCAAGCAGAGGTTAAGCGTGGTCAAGATACAAAGCAGTGGTCGGCAACAGGAATAAATAATAATAGTGAGCGCTACCCAGTAACAAGCCAAAGCTAATGCTATTACGGGCGATGACTGGGGGTGCTCACCAGGTTTAAATACTCGGACTAACCAATCAACATAAAGCAGAATTGAAAACAAAACCAACAGTGATCCGGCGTGTCAGCTAGTTAGCCGACATGGACGCAGGAGTTACTACTTACATTTGTGAAGCGCTTACTGAGAACGCGTCCTCCGCCTATCCAATGAGGTCTGAGAAGCCTCCTGCATTCCACTGATGTTAGCAGCTTGCTGAGACCTGGAAGTCGGAGCTACAGCCCGACTTTCGGCATTCCGCTGCTGACCAGGGACCGCAGACCTTACAATGTGAAGGTAGTAAGTAGCTTTGGCGAAGTACATACATTTGAGTGAGCCTATCGTGGACACATGGGGAGACCAATCTGGGAGAGAAGAGGCAGCCTTCCCACTCCTCCTCATCAACCTGCACACCCACCTTAACCCATTTCCCCATTGAGCTCTCGATAACTTTTTGAGCTTGGTGCAGTAGGAATAACAAGTATAAGGAGGCAATATGGTGCCTAACAGGGCTATATTTGCAATACCAAAGATGTTCCTGTCGGGGGAAACCCCTGTGGAAATTGGTCCCTGAGAGTGTGACCTAATTGCAGATACATCTAGTCGAATGTACTGGGTAAGGCATATGTTTCTTTGAGGAGGAGCAAGAGAGCCGTGATCCTTTCAACATTTATCCAAGTATACCACTCCCTTGTCCGCCCACAGCAAAATATTGGGAAGTTTAGGCAATTCAGGCAGGTGGGGGTTCTTCCAAAGGGGAGTGAAGTGTTCCATTGTGGAAAAGGGGAGAGTCTGGAAAGCTCAACTCCATATGTGGAATGCTTGAATCAAGATAGTGTTAGGGGGTTCCTGCTGGCTGTACCCTTGAGCAAGGTGAAAGGGAGGTTACAAGATCTTTCAGGAGCCAAGAAGTCTAACAGTTCCGGAGCATGAGTGGATAAGTCAGTGAACCACTTGGCCATGTGCTCGAGCTGGGATGCTAAATAATACAGTAAAGGGACAGGAAGGGCCAGTCCTCCAGATCCAGTAGGGCATTGAAGAATTGTATGCTTAGGTTAGCACAGCATTTGCTCCACCCTGTTGACAACAGATGGGACTTCAATTTATGAAAGAAGGGCATGGTCTATAAAGAGGAGAATTGTGAAGGATATACAGGACTTTGGGCATCCGTACCATCTTTATTAGATTGACCCGGCCAACCACTGAAAGGAGAAGTTTAGTCCAAGCCGTCAGCATAGACTGGGCTGTATTCACTAAAGGGGCAACATTATCCTGATAATACAAGGAGGGGTCAGCTCATATAGTCGCACCCACATATTTAAATGAGTGCACTGTACAATTTGGTGAGGGCATGGCTTAGGGTTTACGGAGACAACCGGGTCATCTATACCCATAATAGCTGGTTTGCTCCAGTTTATTGAGAAGCTGTAAACCCTTGGATCTTACTGCAGCCAATCACAATGCACAGTGATGGCTGAAATTTTGTTGCCAAAGTCTCACACATATGACATCATGGGCTTGATTCACAAAGCGGTGCTAACTTAGTTAGCACGCCTAAAGACTTTGGGCGTGATAAGTATGGTGCTAACTAGGTTAGCACCGTTTTGACAATAAGATCGCTCGCAAAGTCCCGCATGGCGGTGCGATGTTCCGCGCGTACTTTGCACACGGGACTTTGCGCGAGAGTTGATTTTATCACGTGAAGAGGGGCTTTTCACAAGCGTGCTAACAGTTAGCACTGCTTTGTGAATCAAGCCCCATATCTTACACATGCTCAATCTATACCAACTCATTCAACATACTTCCCAAACACGTGAATCATACTAAAGATTCAGGAAAAACTGGGTGGGGGCAGCTCTAAACCATTAGGGAAAGTTGCATGGGGGGGGGGGGGGGGCACTAAATCAACTGAGCATATTGTAAGGAGGAGGGACCACTACACAGCCAGGGAATACTCTACGATTTGGAATGGGGCAACTCTGCCCATTTATGTTTGGCGGTTTAGGGTGGGGAACTTTATCTAATGATGCTTGGGGAGTCACTACCTATTGATGCACTGTTGTCATTTTATTGATTTCAAAACCTTTAGAACTAATTATTGGAACTCAAATTGGCTTTTTTAAGGGCGTCAATTGGAGGTTTCACTCCTCTTAATTTTCTCGGAAGAGTAACACCATGGGGGTCTCAAAACTACTCTTAACCTCCCTGGCGGTAAGCCCGTGCTGAGCACGGGCTATGCCACGCAGGGGGATTTCTCAGGCCCTGCTGGGCCGATTTGGATACTTTTTGGTTTGCAACACGCAGCTAGCACTTTGCTAGCTGCGTGTGCAGTCTGATCGCCGCCGCTCTGCGGCGATTATTTGCCTCCGCTCGCCGCGCCGGCTCCCCCCCCCCAGACCCCGTACGCTGCCTGGCCAATCAGTGCCAGGCAGCGGTAAGGGGTAGGCCGGGACTCCCAATGACGTCACGACGTCGATGACGTCGGTGACGTCATGCCGCCCGTCACCATGGTGACAGGGGAAGCCCTCCAGGAGATCCCGTTCTTTGAACGGGATCTCCTGATCTCCGATCGCCGGAGGCGATCGGAGGGGCTGGGGGGATGCCGCTGAGCAGCGGCTATCATGTAGCGAGACTTTGTCTCGCTACATGAAAAGAAAAAAAAAATTTAAAAAAAAGATTTGCTGCCCCCTGGTGGATTTTTTGCAAACCGCCAGGGGGGTTAAATGACCTGAAGACAAAGATTGTTCACCATCATGGTTTAGGGGAATGATGCAGAAAGCTGTCTCAGAGATTTCAGCTGTCTGTTAAGGCGTGAAGTGGCAGACCAAGAAAAAATTTGGATAGACAGAAGTGACAAATGCTGAGAATGGTCAGAGTCAACCCACAGACCAGCACCAAAGATCTACAACATCATCTTGCTGCAGATGGAGTCACTGTGCATCCCTCAACCATTCGGCGCACTTTATACAAGGAGATGCTGTATGCAAGAGTGATGCAGGGGAAGCCTTTTCTCCGCCCACAGCACAAACAGAGCCGCTGGAGGTATGCTAACTGAAGCTGCGCTGGGGCTGGATCTTTAAACAAGACAACGACTCTAAACACTGCTCAAAATCCACTAAGGCATTCATGCAGAGGAACAAGTACAACATTCTGGCATGGCCATCTCAGTCCCCAGACCTGAATATAATTGAAAATCTGTGGTGTGAGTTAAAGAGAGCTGTCTATGCTCGGAAGCCATCAAACCTGAATGAACTAGAGATGTTTTGTAAAGAGGATTGGTCCAAAATACCTTCAAGCAGAATCCAGACTCTCATTGGAACCTACAGGAAGTGTTTAGAGGCTGTAATTTCTGCAAAAGGAGGATGTACTAAATATTGATTTAATTTCTTTTTTTTTTATGCACTTGCCTAATTTTATTTAAACAATGATTGCACACTTTCTGTAAATCCAATAAACTTCATTTCACTTCTCAAATATCACTGTGTGACTCCTATGTGATATATTTAACTGACATTTTTTTATCGTAACAACCAACGATTTATACAGGAAAATCATGACGATTAACAGGGTTGCCCAAACATTTGCATCCCACTGTACCCCCTTTCCTATGAGAAATATTTTACCTTTTCACAAATGGATCATCAGGGGGCTCTGTATGGCTGATATTGTAGTAAATCCCCTCCCACAGTGTGATGTCAGGACCATGGTGCTGACATCACACTGTGGGAGCCTTGTGGCATTGTGGGAAATCACAGCTGTTTCCAACTGTCAAGCAACTAGTATCTCCCTCTGCTCATAAGTATATCTATAAAAAAAAGTCTAGTTTTTTTCATGTCTGTCAGTAGTAAAGATGATGACCGGCAGGCTGATTGTGGATCAAACAATATGAACCAATTACATGGCGAATATCAATCATTTCTTGATCTCTCTTCTGTTTTTCACTTCTCACTTTGCAATGTATTGATTTATCTTTTTTGTGGTTGTGAAAAACAGGCAGCTATGATTCCAAGCAAAGCCGCTTCTAGGTGTTACTATTTGTGTAGTCATATTGCAGTCACACAGCCATTTTAGAGGCTTCCAAATCAATTTTCTTTTTGCCTTCAAACCAGCATCAGTAAATTTATGAGATACAGTACACCTGCACAAAATCAGACGGTTGTTGTTGTAGCATTATAGTCAGGGGTACGTTTACCCAATTATACCAAACAGGTGCTAATGATCGGAAACAATATTTGTAGGTTGAACAACACAGACAGCTGCATAAGAGGCTTAAAACAAGGTGAAGAACAGCCAATCTTTGGTACTAAGATAAGGTTATGGAAGACAGTTGCATGTCACAGGACATGTCATGATCAAGAGCACTTCCATCCGCCCCATCTCTCAGGCCCACTGCCTGGCCGTCACCCTAGACTCTGCCCTTTCCTTCAGCCCCCACATCCAAAATGTTAACAGATCCTGCAATTTCCATCTTCACAGCATCTTCAAAAACATGCCCCTTTCTGACCACAGACACTACCGAGCTTCTCATCCATTATTATTATTATTATTATTATTATTATTTAGTATTTATATAGCGCCGACATATTATGCAGCGCTGTACAGTGTATATATATATATATTTATATCTTGTCACTAACTGTCCCTCAAAGGAGCTCACAATCTAATCCCTACAATTGCCATATGTCTATATTATGTAGTGTAAGTACTGTAGTCTAGGGCCAATTTTAGAGGGAGCCAATTAACTTATCCGTGCCCTTATCGTCTCCCGCCTTGACTACTGCAATGCCCTACTGTCTGGCCTCCCCTTGAAATGCATAGCACCACTTCAGTCAGTCATGAATACAGCAGCTGGACTCATTTATTCTTCCCACCGCTCTGCTTCCACTTCTCCCCTCTGCGAAGCCTACACACACTGGCCCCCTCTCTGCTTCAGGATCAGTTTTAAGATTCTGTGCCTTACCTACAAATCTGTGCACAAGACCTGCTCTACCTACATCTCTGAGATCATCCACAGATATATACCTGCCCACCCTCTCTGGTCCTCCAATGATCTCCACCTGACCGCCCAATGCATTTCTCACTCCCATACACACCTACAGGACTTCTCAAGAGCCGCCTCCACCGTATGGAACTCCCTCCCAGCCCCACCCCTCAAGACTCACCCCTTCTTTCAACACATTAAAACAAGCCCTCAAAACACATTTCTTTAAAATGGCCCACCCCACATCTACCACAGTTTCGGGCCTTAGTTAATTCACTTTTTCTCCTGAGTTTTCTCCTAGGTAATTTTTTCTCACCTTATCAATAAAATGCATTTTAAGCAACCAGCAAGCAAGTAAATACTTTTTACCATACTTTTTCACTCACTTTTTGGTATCTAAGAGAAAACTTTAAAAAAAGGAACTCAATTGAATAAGGGCCTAAATCTCTCAGCTGAGCACCTTTTCCACATCCCTACCATATGTGTCTCCCCCCACCCTTTAGATTGTAAGCCTTTGGCAGGGTCTAACCCCTCCCCCCTCCCCTTAGTGTGTCCTTCTTAATCTTGTATCCCCAGCTATGGCACCCTTCTCATGTAATAACTCAGACTTGAATTGCTTGGTGTCATGATATCGCAGCTATTTATGATGTTGGGATAATACAGAAGCCATATTTCCCCATTTTTCTGCCTGTGTCATATGTGTAATTCTGCTCAAAGCCAGCTGGCTTCAGGGTAATTGGACGGGCTAGTGGAGTTCCTTATGTAAATGTAAAATAACTGTGCATTCATTGTCCAGCAGGGGAAGCTATCATTGTCTGCTTCTAATTAGGAAACACAGGGAATGATAAATGGATTTGCTAGCCTCTGGCAAGGAGATGGCTAATTAGTCAATAGCCACTCAGATCCTTACCTTTGATCTGCTAGGATACTGTCACCAATGTGTTTGTCACCTATAACCTGGAGTAGGGAAGTCTTTTGATGTGTGTGCTATAATACACTTTTACATGTGGTAGTTAGATTTCTGGGAATTAAATTATGTCTGGAAATTTAACTAGTTCCCCCCTTCCAAATGGGCTTGCAGCCTCAAGGCAAATCTCCCAGCATAAAAGGCAGAGACAGATACCTAAAATCAGTCTGCTCCTGATGGTAGCTGAAGCTAGGTGGACTCCTGGTCCAAGCTAGGTGGACTCCTGGTCCAACTAGAACTGTGCCCGTCCACAAAACCAAGTCCAAGGTTCTTCCATCTTGATTCCTGTTTATTTTGGTAAGCAAATATCCTTGTGTGTATCTTTGTAACTCTTAATTTTGTAACTTTTTACTTTGTTTTTTGTACATCTTTTGTATATATTATTTTCTGCACTGTTCCACTTTTTTCTGGAATATTAAATCGTTATTTAATAAGTTTGACTTCTGCTGTACTAAGCCAACGCTCATAGCCTAGAAGAGACTGCAGTGTAGCTTGCATTACAAGTCAGTGCCTGATTGTGCCATGCTACTGTACGATTGTACTGTGTGTGTGCGCGTGGTGTTCTCGTAATCGGCCTAAAGCGCAAAGCTGACCCGAATACAAAAACGCGGATTGCGTGCAGATTATTCGACAGCAGAGTGGAAGTGTCTAGCGGCAGCTAGTGGTGGCAGTGAGAAGTGTTCTGAGGGGTCCCAGCCTTGTTTTTAGCTTGAATAAGGCTGCTCCCCGCTTGATCTGGCCAAACCCGCAGTCGGGAACCGTATCTGCAGGCTTGCCATGGGGCCGGTTCCTGACACTGAGTCTCTGTAAAATCACATGATCATGCATCTTACACCCTGTTTGAATGTATAACCTTGTGCTATGTTGTATAACTGTGCACTACCTCTCTGTCTGTCACCCCTTGTTTACATTTTATGTATCCCTATATATTCTCCAGTGCTGCGTAATATGTTGGCGCTTTATAAATACAATAATAATAATACACCATGACAGGAGTGAGCAAAGGGACAAGACACAAGGGGCTTGATGCATCACACTGTTACCATCCTGCACTGAGCCTAGGTCTACAGAAAATCTGTGGTTAGTGTTATAATTTAAGTAGGCCTCAGTTATTTGGACTGAGTTAGTCAAAAAGGCTTGAGGGGCAGACCTGCCCTTTAAGGGGATTTTCTCTTAGAGAGAAAATCTGCAGTTCTGTCAGCAGAACTAGAACATACCAAGAAGCTGTTCTATGGACAAGGCCACAGGTCCCCCTGACCTGGGCATGTACCGCCACTAGAACAATAAACATCAGACATGTTTTGTAAATATCCACATTCCTGTATGTATGTCAAATGCCTCATTGAATATTAATCGAGTAGGTGTGTATGATGACACCACGAGTGGGTCCACCAATAGTCTGATCTAGGGAATGGCGAAGATGATGTCATATTTAACTCTTTCCTAGTCAGTATTAAAGCCTGAGTGAGCTATGGGAGCTCACTCTGCTTCTTACTTTTGCACTAGCTTGCAAGGCTGACTGGGACCTCTAAGTATGTTCATTCCTTTCTGTAATCTGATATAATGTATGCTGTACATAGGTAGTTTAGTGTAACGTAGGTTAGAAAGAAGTGCCTGATTGACTTCAGCAGGAAGTCTAATCAAGAAGCTTGTAACGCAACATGAAGATTGGCGTGGCTAGGATATGATGAACTGTATCTATCTGTATTTCTGTTTCCTGAATAAACTCCGTAACCATTGAAGAAGCCTGAGAAAAGTCTATCTCCTGCTTGCTGTGTTGAGAGTCAAGTTATCTCACAGTCTGTGAGACGCAACTATAAGAAGTTGATGGTGTCGAAGCAAGGTGATTTAGAACAGAATCTAACAATGGTGCCGATTAAACCCTCCGCTGCCTAGCAATACAAGCAGACAAGGGCCAGGGGCCGAAGTTTTCAAGATATTGCACAGCAAAACAAGTGGAATAGACGCGGACTGGAAAAGCTTATCAACCTGATAAGCTGGTGCGGGGAGTGTGCGGGAGCCGAGCACACGGGCTGCAATTCGAGGAATCAGCGGCAATACTCTTGGACGTTTAACTTTGACTGCATGTGCACTGCAGGTCACAGCCTAAATTGGATCGAAAGGAAAACTCTGATGGCCAGCTGGCAACTTGCTGCGAGAGATCGATCCGCTGAGGGGGAGTGTGAGCCCCCCCAGAAGTTCCGGTGTCCACTCAGTTTCGCGGACAACAGTTACGGAAAGCTGATGAATTGCCAAGAGTCCGCAGATCAGGCATGTATGATTTACTATTGCAGAGGAGGAAGAAAAAATCGGCACTAGATGCTGACCTGGCAGGTCAGGAGCTGCAGGTGCTATGTCCACTGTGCCTCCAGTGAGGTATTGTATCCAAGTAAAAAGCAAGTACGATTATCCGGGCACCAGATGGATTTGCAAGTCACCTTTAATAAGCTCCCAACACCTTCAATAGATACATGCAACAAATCTAAGCCTTACAGCTGTTTCACAGGATAAACCTGCTTCTTCAGAGGCAGAAGATACAAAGTATGGCATAAAATACACGAGATATATATAGAAATACATTAGCATCAAGTCTTACCAAACGCTGCAGGTGTCCCGCACTGCCGAGCGCGCGCCAAAGTGAAGCGCCGCCCCGAGCCGGTCAGTCCGCCCGCTGGAGGAGGCACGCCCCCTTTCCCGAGGGTGTGCAATGGGATTTCCCCAAGCGTCACGTGACTAACGTCACGTGAACCGCATACATCACTTCCTCCGCTTTCCAATTGGCTGCCGGTATCAGTGCGGAGACTGCAGAGCGTAGCCTAGCAACCAGGCACGCCGTTCGAAGACCTGAAAATACAAAAAGATAAAAACAGCATTTAATAAACATTTACAGTACGCCATATAAACATCCTAGACAGAGCATATATACGCAGCAGAAGGAAGAGGAAGCTGATCGATACACGTAAACGTCCGCATTGTATGCGGATCATTGGTCGCATAGAACCAGGATTACAGGGAATAAGGCCAAAATTCAGTTCATATATAAAAAACAGCAAGGCCAACCATACACGACAGGAAGGGTCAGGAACAGAGTTAATATATATACAAAGGGGAAATTGGACAGGAACCACTTGGCAAATTATTTATCAGACAATCAAATATGGGCTGAGAGTGAAAAGCAACAGTACTCTAAACCGCTGCTATTAATGTTTATCCAAAAAACACCAGAGTTCATTTCTTTCATTGAGACCCATCCTGCCACATGCTCCTGTAAGGGAAATAAGTCTTGCCTCCTCCCTTCGCAAGAGTTGATCCCTAGATCCCCCTCTATGCGGGGCAGACACCAATTTGAGACCACAAAATCTTAAACATTCGGCATTACCTGCATGTAAATCCCTGATATGAGCAATCAACCTACCAGACCCTTTACCTGTTTCAATAGACTTATAGTGCTCCTGGAATCGGGTCTTAATCGGACGCGTGGTCTTGCCGATGTAGAACCTCATACATGGGCAGAACACCACATACACTGTAAATTCAGTTCCACAGTGTATACAGTCCTTAATCTGAACAGTATAGCCACCCAGCTGTATATTTTTACATGGCCAAAATTGATGGCAATGACAGCAATTGTGGCAACGAAAATTGCCCTTAGGTCTAGCCTTGGTCAGCCAATCAGGTTCACCAAGGTCCTTGAATTCACTACTGACCAATCTGTCTCTGATGGTCGGGGCCCGACGAAACGTTACCATTGCTTTCTCGGGCAAACGTTTTTCCCAATTAGGGCGGCTGCGCAGTTCGACCCAATTCCTTGAGATAGCCTTCCGAATCTTGTCTGACATGGGGGAAAAATCAAAGACAAAGGGCACATTGGCTCTATGGTCAACAGAATTATTTTTGTTACTTCTTTTGCCTGTACCTCTTTTCAGGATATCCTCTCGTCTACGATTTTCGGCCTTAGTGAAGGCCTCAATCAGCAGAGAGAGAGGGTACCCTCGATTTAAAAGTCTGTACCCTAACTCCCTACTCTGGGCAATGAAATCACTATGTTTACTATTGTTCCTCTTGAGACGTAAAAATTGACTGTATGGAATGCTGTTCACAACATGACGGGGGTGATAACTATCATAAGCCAGGATGGAGTTTGTGGAAGTGACCTTCCTAAAGCCCCTGGATAAAAGCCGCCCTTCATCCACATAAATGACCAAGTCCAGAAACTACATCTCTGTGCCCCCCCAGACACCAGTGAACCTCATGTTGAGGTCGTTCTGCCCCAACCACCCTACAAACTCATGAAAGAGGGAATCAGTCCCCTCACAAACAAGGAGCACATCGTCCATATAACGATGCCAGGACACGATTGCGTGGCGATAGGGGTTATCCTGGTTGTAAATATACTGGTCCTCCCAGTACACCATATTTGATTGTCTGATAAATAATTTGCCAAGTGGTTCCTGTCCAATTTCCCCTTTGTATATATATTAACTCTGTTCCTGACCCTTCCTGTCGTGTATGGTTGGCCTTGCTGTTTTTTATATATGAACTGAATTTTGGCCTTATTCCCTGTAATCCTGGTTCTATGCGACCAATGATCCGCATACAATGCGGACGTTTACGTGTATCGAACAGCTTCCTCTTCCTTCTGCTGCGTATAGATGCTCTGTCTAGGATGTTTATATGGCGTACTGTAAATGTTTATTAAATGCTGTTTTTATCTTTTTGTATTTTCAGGTCTTCGAACGGCGTGCCTGGTTGCTAGGCTACGCTCTGCAGTCTCCGCACTGATACCGGCAGCCAATTGGAAAGCGGAGGAAGTGATGTATGCGGTTCACGTGACGCTTGGGGAAATCCCATTGCACACCCCCGGGCAAGGGGGCGTGCCTCCTCCAGCGGGCGGACTGACCGGCTCGGGGCGGCGCTTCACTTTGGCGCGCGCTCGGCAGTGCGGGACACCTGCAGCGTTTGGTAAGACTTGATGCTAATGTATTTCTATATATATATCGTGTATTTTATGCCATACTTTGTATCTTCTGCCTCTGAAGAAGCAGGTTTATCCTGTGAAACAGCTGTAAGGCTTAGATTTGTTGCATGTATCTATTGAAGGTGTTGGGAGCTTATTAAAGGTGACTTGCAAATCCATCTGGTGCCCGGATAATCGTACTTGCTTTTTACTTGGATACAATACCTCACTGGAGGCACAGTGGACATAGCACCTGCAGCTCCTGACCTGCCAGGTCAGCATCTAGTGCCGATTTTTTCTTCCTCCTCTGCAATATCAAATTACTTTTTTATCTGAGCACAGATGTTCAATCCAAGCACCAGCGTGGAAGCAAACCAAGGTACACCTGCGATTGAGACGACCTCTGTAAGTACCGCTGTACAAGCTGGACGTAGTGACTGGCAGACCTTCTTAACCGATACTGCAAAGGGCACTGCAGCTAGCAAAGCTCTAGGTGTCAATGTTGTTGAACAAAGACTTTTGAAATTGTCTGAGAGGGAGCTACAGTTGTTTTGGACCATAGCGACCCTCAAAAAATATCACGATAAGCAGATTGCAGCTAGAGGTTTTCACAAATACAGTGACGCTATTGAATATCAGGACGATGTTGAATTCATGGAACTCTGGAAAACTCAACAACTGGATAATGCTTTAAAATTGCAGAAAATCGTGCTAGATCGCAGTGAGAAGGAATACAATAAGGTATCTGAGGAACTGAATGGATGTAAACAAGAGCTGACTTCCCTAACTACTAATACCCAATACACTGATATTGTAAACAAAGTTGATAACTGCTTGGGACCTCTCCAGGACAGTATTAAAGAGAGGAAACTCAGGAAGTTTAGAAGGGATCAGGAAGATTTTCGAACAGGTCATATTTTTGACTGGTGCCAGATCAGTGGCCAGACACAGAAGAGGACACCATCTCGAGGAAGGGGTGGACAGAAAAGGAGGAAGCAATCGGGATACTGGATCACAGACTCCGGCTCCGATTCCAGCCCTGAAAATCCATCTACTCCTGGTCGTCCAAAACCCACTACACCTCAATCATGTGCAGGGGCCCCATTGGGCGGAGGACTAGGCGGGGACGGAGAAAGCCCTAACAGACCACCAG
Organism: Hyperolius riggenbachi; assembly: GCF_040937935.1. Lineage (NCBI taxonomy): Eukaryota > Metazoa > Chordata > Amphibia > Anura > Hyperoliidae > Hyperolius > Hyperolius riggenbachi. Next base: position 13,568,653 of record NC_090647.1, read on the forward strand.
CGAAGAGAGTGAGGTGGCACCAACAGACCTCTGGTCGGAAATACTGGAGGAAGAAGTAGGAATCCCTACAGATGATCTCCAAATTATTAATTTATCAGGTATCTCTTTGCCAGAAGGCTGTGACACTTTATTGAAAAAAGGCTTGGTCTACTCTATTAACTGTGGTTTTGATAACTTCAGGTTTGAAGTAGACTGGTATAAAGCAGTAAGACGTTTGAACATATCATCATTTCATAGGCCAGAAGGGGATTCCAACCAATCTGCTACTAACCGGGTTGGTGAATTGGGTTTTACACCATCCCCCAATGATTTACAAGCCTTGAGGGATCTTACTGACCTGTTAAAAGAGAGTGATGTTGATTCTCAGATGGAGGAAGCATCTGGAGATTCAGGACTGCCCTTTATCTCCTGCAAATCTACCAGAGACTTCCCAGTGACCCCGGGAACAGATCTTGATGCCTTTAACATTAAGACAAGGGAGGAATTACGAGCCCTGGTATATCCTACTAGTGAACCCAATTTATCCCCCCAAGAGGTTGTAGCCTTGAAATGGTTGAGTGGGAGCGAGCATATTGTTGTGAAAAAGGCAGATAAGGGGGGCAATTTGGTTTTAATGTCAAGAGCCTACTATTTGAAAGAAGGTCTTAGACAGCTTGAAGGCCCGGATGGTTTCTATAAGAGACTCAGAGGTGATCCAACACAACACTATCTAAAGACTTTACGTACCCTTTTGAGACAGGGTGTAGAGCAAGGGTGGTTATCCCGTAAATTGGGGGAGGGTCTGTTTCCAGACTTTCCCAGGAAACCAGTCTGGTATTTTCTACCGAAGGTTCATAAAAATCTTGAGTGCCCTCCGGGCCGCCCGATTGTGTCTGCCAAGGGTTCGGTTACGGAACCTTTATCCCGCTACCTTAAGTATACATTAAGACCCTTTTTGGAGGATGTTCCCTCCTACTTGGCAGACACACTGGCGGTTCTAAGGCTTTTACCAACTGTTGAATGGAAAGACCAGTATTATCTGGCATCCATAGATGTAGAGAGTCTGTATACCAGAATCCCTCAAAAACTGGGGGTAACAGTGATCAAATCATTTTTAATGGAAAAAGGTAAAGATGTGGACTAAGTAGACTATATTGGCAATTGTTTATCTTTTGTTCTTACCCATAATGCCTTTCTTTTTAATAATCAATGGTACAGACAGGCCTCAGGCGTGGCGATGGGGACATCGCTGGCCCCCACGTTTGCCAATATCTTTTTGGCGTACTGGGAGGACCAGTATATTTACAACCAGGATAACCCCTATCGCAACGCAATTGTGTCCTGGCATTGTTATATGGACGATGTGCTCCTTGTTTGGGAGGGGACTGAGTCCCTCTTTCATGAGTTTGTAGGGTGGTTGGGGCAGAACGACCTCATCATGAGGTTCACTGGTGTCTGGGGGGGCACAGAGATGTAGTTTCTGGACTTGGTCATCTATGTGGATGAAGGGCGGCTTTTATCCAGGGGCTTTAGGAAGGTCACTTCCACAAACTCCATCCTGGCTTATGATAGTTATCACCCCCGTCATGTTGTGAACAGCATTCCATACAGTCAATTTTTACGTCTCAAGAGGAACAATAGTAAACATAGTGATTTCATTGCCCAGAGTAGGGAGTTAGGGTACAGACTTTTAAATCGAGGGTACCCTCTCTCTCTGCTGATTGAGGCCTTCACTAAGGCCGAAAATCGTAGACGAGAGGATATCCTGAAAAGAGGTACAGGCAAAAGAAGTAACAAAAATAATTCTGTTGACCATAGAGCCAATGTGCCCTTTGTCTTTGATTTTTCCCCCATGTCAGACAAGATTCGGAAGGCTATCTCAAGGAATTGGGTCGAACGCAGCCGCCCTAATTGGGAAAAAAGTTTGCCCGAGAAAGCAATGGTAACATTTCGTCGGGCCCCGACCATCAGAGACAGATTGGTCAGTAGTGAATTCAGGGACCTTGGTGAACCTGATTGGCTGACCAAGGCTAGACCTAAGGGCAATTTTCGTTGCCACAATTACTGTCATTGCCATCAATTTTGGCCATGTAAAAATATACAGCTGGGTGGCTATACTGTGCAGATTAAGGACTGTATACACTGTGGAACTGAATTTACAGTGTATGTGGTGTTCTGCCCATGTATGAGGTTCTACATCGGCAAGACCACGCGTCCAATTAAGACCCGATTCCAGGAGCACTATAAGTCTATTGAAACAGGTAAAGGGTCTGGTAGGTTGATTGCTCATATCAGGGATTTACATGCAGGTGTTTAAGATTTTGTGGTCTCAAATTGGTGTCTGCCCCGCATAGAGGGGGATCTAGGGATCAACTCTTGCGAAGGGAGGAGGCAAGACTTATTTCCCTTACAGGAGCATGTGGCAGGATGGGTCTCAATGAAAGAAATGAACTCTGGTGTTTTTTGGATAAACATTAATAGCAGCGGTTTGGAGTACTGTTGCTTTTCACTCTCAGCCCATATTTTAATTGTCTGATAAATAATTTGCCAAGTGGTTCCTGTCCAATTTCCCCTTTGTATATATATTAACTCTGTTCCTGACCCTTCCTGTCGTGTATGGTTGGCCTTGCTGTTTTTTATATATGAACTGAATTTTGGCCTTATTCCCTGTAATCCTGGTTCTATGCGACCAATGATCCGCATACAATGCGGACGTTTACGTGTATCGATCAGCTTCCTCTTCCTTCTGCTGCGTATATATGCTCTGTCTAGGATGTTTATATGGCGTACTGTAAATGTTTATTAAATGCTGTTTTTATCTTTTTGTATTTTCAGGTCTTCGAACGGCGTGCCTGGTTGCTAGGCTACGCTCTGCAGTCTCCGCACTGATACCGGCAGCCAATTGGAAAGCGGAGGAAGTGATGTATGCGGTTCACGTGACGTTAGTCACGTGAAGCTTGGGGAAATCCCATTGCACACCCCCGGGCAAGATGGCGTGCCTCCTCCAGCGGGCGGACTGACCGGCTCGGGGCGGCGCTTCACTTTGGCGCGCGCTCGGCAGTGTGGGACACCTGCAGCTTTTGGTAAGACTTGATGCTAATGTATTTCTATATATATATCGTGTATTTTATGCCATACTTTGTATCTTCTGCCTCTGAAGAAGCAGGTTCATCCTGTGAAACAGCTGTAAGGCTTAGATTTGTTGCATGTATCTATTGAAGGTGTTGGGAGCTTATTAAAGGTGACTTGCAAATCCATCTGGTGCCCGGATAATCTTACTTGCTTTTTACATGTATGATTTACGTTGTTATATGGCGTTATCTGTGTTGTATTTGGTGTTATAACAATGGAGTTGTTAATATGTATATTCTGTGTTAATTGCAGCTTGGAGGCTGCGTGCTTCATTTTTTTTCTTTCGTTCTTTCTTTTTTCTCTGGTTTTTGTTTTTGTTTTTCTCTCCCTGTCCAGAGACTGGGAAGGATGCCAGATGTGGGGGGGGGGTCCCCCGCGGCAGAGGGAAACCAACAGTGTTTCAGTCTGTTAGTAGTGGATGGGGGGGAGAGGGAAGAAAGAGAGGGGAGGAAAGCGAGTGAGAGACAGTGGTAAGCTGGGTTTTTTTTTTCTCTTTTTTTCGGTGAACTGGGTAGACAGGAAGGCACAGCCCATGGCTCTGGGTGGCCGTGAAAGTAAGTTTATAGCTACAGCTGAGATAATGGGTGAGTTGTTTTTTTGTTTGTCTTTCCTCGGTGCGTTTCCAGTCAGTGCTGCTAAAATGTTTCTAAATGTCTGCATATGTTTAATGTTGTTTAGTCAGCTCTAGCTGATAAATGTTCGTCTCAGAAGTACTAGCTGGGATGGTAACAGTTAATGTGGTCTAGAGTTATGCTGCGTGCTTTAGTAGGTCTGAGTTATGGCTGAGATAAGCTGCAGATGATTTGTGTAGAGAGGGAGTTTTCCATGTAGAATTGCAGCTGGGACAAAGTTTTTCTCCGGTTTTGAAGACAGTGTGTGTGGTGGAATGCTGATTTTTTTTTTTTTGCACTGTGTATCGATGCTAGGTGTAACTATGCATAAAATGTTTGTTCTGTTTGAGTTTGTTTTTTCTCCTAATGTTTATAGGATTTAGAGGTTGCTATGGGAGCAGCCATCTTAGCTGGCAGTCCAGGACTCAAAATGACGGCAGTGGAGAGGGCCCGCCCCCAAGAGTCATGGCTCCCACACGTCATGGCAGGGGGGAGGAGGGGCTGGGGGGCTCCACGTCACGTCAGGCTGTGCTCGCGGCTCCGGGCAGAGCAGCTTAAAGGGAGGGGGGTAGAAATACAGAGACATTCTACTGAGTATCTCGGATCCCAAAGTATTTCCCCAGAGCTTTTCCCTGGGTCCATGGAAAGGAATGCCAGAATACGTGTACCAAGCTATTACTGTAAGAGTAGCATGGTCACGGATAGGAAATGTTTCCCAGCTAGGTGCAGGGAGACAAGGAACAGCGCAGATCAGGAAAGTGTCTGTACTGAGTTGCTTATGGGATTATTCCTGTAAGTGGGGCACCTTAATGGGTGTTGCAGCATGAGTTCCCAATAGTGAAAAGGGGGGACAGTGCAGCAAGGGGGTGCCAGAGTTGGAAAAAAAAGGGAGTTGACCAATCCAGGTATCCGTCGTCGCTGCTGCAGAGTGGTAACGTTTTTTTCCAGTTTCTGTCGTGGACAGGTCCAGAGTTTGACTAAGAGGTCTATGCTGGGCTGGGGCTGTTTTTTTGTGCATTTTTTTCCGTCCACTGATTGGTCAAATGTGTTTTTTTTCCAGCTCCTATCTAGTGTAGCACAAAGAACAAGAACTGACAGCAGTTCATGGGGCAATTATACAAATGAAAGAATTGCCATTTACAGAGTGACAGTTTCCAGTGTATCAGGACAGGTTTGCCGTACAACTACCTACCAAGTGGGCATTCAGGGATCTGCATACAGGCATTGGATGCTGGAATGCTTAGCCCTGCACCCTGTGTAGTTTCAGTGCAAAGTGCTCCTTCCTACAGGGAGGCAGCCATTTTTTTTGTGTAGTATGGGGGTAGTGGCACGGCAAACATTGGTCAGAGGGTACAACACACAGGACTTCTAGCAGAGCTGGTATCGCAATGAGGTTCTAGGTAAGTAAATGTGATAATGATTAAGAGCATTACAGGCTCACCTGCAAAGCAACAACAGGTGTGGCATCCGTAATCTGTGCATGCGACGGCCGCGCATGGACAGATAGGGGGGGATGTGGAGGGAGCTTGCAATGGGGTGAGAGCTTCCAAAGGTGAAGTCCGCGGGAGCATATTTTACACAGGTAAGTACTTCGGATAGTACTTAGGTAGGGGAGAGAGGTTTAACTCCAATCTACCAAAAAGAGTAAACAGAGTTCATGAGAACCATAAAGCAACGAGATCAATTACGGCATATATTGATCAAGTTAAAGTGTACAGAGTACAAGCCGCAGGGCGAATCCCAAATCATTAATAAGAATTGATTTGTTTGTATTTCGATTTCAGGAGTTTGGCAATATGGACTCGAGACAGCTGCAGTGCTGGCCGCAAAGATGGAGATGTCAGTCGGATAAGCGAAAGGTTCCAGATGCCAATCTGAGGTTGGAGAACAGCGAGATTCCTGAAATTGGAAAGAGACTAAAACACGAGATTCCTGAAATTGGAAAGAGACTAAAACACGAGATTCCTGAGATCGGAAAACGACTAAAAAAACTGACTGAGCAAAGCATAGTGCAAATTGCTAATGTTTTTCTTTCCCAAGGTGGTGCTTTTATAATGAAGAGTACCGTGCTGATGGTGATCCTAGGTTGCCATTTCGTCCTAGGAGAACGAAGAGAGGACATTCTCATGTATAATAAGGGGTTAATGAGAATGCAAGGCCCAAGCATGTTAATGTTTGGTGACAAAGGTACTAATCCTTTCACACCTCCCTCCGCTTGGCACAGATGGACCAAGCAGGGATGGAGGAAAAGAGCACTTGTGCCAGGAGAAATCAAATTTCATGGCACAATGTGGGTGAAAGGTCTGAAGGGTCAGGTGTGCGGGCAGTGGGAATTGAATGGCAGTGTAAATCTGCTATTGAATGCCACACTCCTAGAATCGATGCACCGATCCAAAGTTTGGTTAAAAGGTACATTGCAGTACAATGGGTACATGCAAAAGGTGGAGTGTGTGATTCAGGGGTACCTTGTCTTGGTTATCCAGAGTGAGATGGTTCCAGATTGGAGAGGAATGAGCAGGAGGCGTCAATTCTCCTGCTGGAGAGACGCGGGGGACAACATCACACTCTGGAACTACCAACAGAGAGTGCCTCTGAAACAACTATACACATGTAAAGGCTGGAAAGCCGAGGGGTGGTGGTTCTCGAAACAAGAAGTAAAAATCGAGATCGAGCCACATTTCCAGGTGACAAAGAGGGTGGGGAGAGCGGTCCCGGGGGAGGGAAAGCCAACCCAGGGAACCCCATCCACACTACACGGGTCACCACAGGGGACGATATTACACAGTCCATATGCAGCCGCTTATCCTCATGCTAGTGGGGTAAGTGAAGAGGTACTCTTAATTGAAAGATTGCAGAGAGTACAGTCTTCCCAACCTCTGGTACATATTGTGCCTCAGGACATAAGGGGGGAAGAGGTCCAATCAGGACAGTTGGGGGCATATTTTGTCCGGGAGATGCTTAAAGATCCTGTCCAACTGAGATTGGACAAGGGGAGGTATATCGATTTTTCTGGAGAAGGATCTTTTGCATGGAAGCTTCAAGATGTTTGGGTGAACCAATGGAAACGGTTCAACATTCCTTTAGGCACCGCCACTTCCTTAGTTCACACCTCAACACATGTCTTACACCATGACCTGACAGGTCAACCTTTTTTGGTGCTAGACGGGGAGGTGAAACGAGTAGAGTTGTCCTCATGCGGGCAATTCTCACAGAGGTACCTGTGTTTGCTGGGGCAAGTCAAATTTAGTGAAGAAGCCTGCAGACTCAATAACGCAGAATGCGAGGCTACCATTCAAAAGATCCACCCTGAAGCCAAGCCGATAGTTCCGGTGGCTGAAGGAAAGGTTTGTTTTAGCATCATGTCTAAGGACACATTCAAGGTACATTTTCATAATTGTTCCAATAAGGGGGATCTGTCAAGGGGAACATATTGGGTGAGCGGAGATCCCATATGGATCCAGTCATCCAGGTTTGATGACGTTATTTCTCAAATTGTTAAGAGAACTCTTAAGGTCAAAGTTTCACGGGTAGTTCCCGTCCTAAAAGAGAACACGACATGGGACAAAGGGGAACAGGGGTTGATCCAAGACGACCACACTTTGATACAACGGTTAAACAAACAGTACACAAAGTTGGAGGTAAGATTTCACCATGATCTAAGTGATCTTAACGAGGTAGAACACAAAAATAAGCAGGTGAGTTCCAGTCTGACCTGGTGGAAAAGGTTTCCGGTGATGTTCCAGGGACACTCGGACTGGCCCTCTGCAGTTCAAAAGTTCTTCCCCTCACCCACTGGTCGTCTGGATGGGGATGACAACTTTAGGCATCATTATCCAGGTGAGGTTGCGTGTTAAAATTACATAAAACAAATTAACCTGGTCAAGAGATTGGTGCCTCATAAACAATCTCATGAACCAATATTTTTAAATTAAGGGATATACAGGGTTACGGGTATAGGATTAGTAGTACCGGTGATGGAGCTGATTGTATAAAGGCGCTCTGTTAGAAGGCACCTGGCACTGCTCCATTGAGTAACAAACAAACGAGTTTCACTTTTCTGTGGTCATGCAAGTTTGTGAGTGATACGCAAGTGACGCAAATGCTGAGCATGTGGTATAGAGGGATTTAGAAGTAGGGCCTCCCCAGAGAGCCTGGTTACAGGAAGACCAAGAGGTCTTGCTCTCTCTCTTCCAGGGATAACCGCCGAGAGCAGAGAAGTTGTGTGAGCACGAACATCGAAAAGTGAAATATAAAGGAAAGAAACCAGGTACGGTTAGGTTCAGAAGCTGGGATCTGCGGGTCAAGCCTTTTTAGGGGGGATTGTTATAATTTAAGTAGGCCTCAGTTATTTGGACTGAGTTAGTCAAAAAGGCTTGAGGAGCAGACCTGCCCTTTAAGGGGATTTTCTCTTAGAGAGAAAATCTGCAGTTCTGTCAGCAGAACTAGAACATACCAAGAAGCTGTTCTATGGACAAGGCCACAGGTCCCCCTGACCTGGGCATGTACCGCCACTAGAACAATAAACATCAGCCATGTTTTGTAAATATCCACATTCCTGTATGTATGTCAAATGCCTCATTGAATATTAATCGAGTAGGTGTGTATGATGACACCACGAGTGGGTCCACCAATAGTCTGATCTAGGGGATGGCGAAGATGATGTCATATTTAACTCTTTCCTAGTCAGTATTAAAGCCTGAGTGAGCTATGGGAGCTCACTCTGCTTCTTACTTTCGCACTAGCTTGCAAGGCTGACTGGGACCTCTAAGTATGTTCATTCCTTTCTGTAATCTGATATAATGTATGCTGTACATAGGTAGTTTAGTGTAACGTAGGTTAGAAAGAAGGTACCTGATTGACTTCAGCAGGAAGTCTAATCAAGAAGCTTGTAACACAACATGAAGATTGGCGTGGCTAGGATATGATGAACTGTATCTATCTGTATTTCTGTTTCCTGAATAAACTCCGTAACCATTGAAGAAGCCTGAGAAAAGTCTCTCTCCTGCTTGCTGTGTTGAGAGTCAAGTTATCTCACAGTCTGTGAGACGCAACTATAAGAAGTTGATGGTGTCGAAGCAAGGTGATTTAGAACAGAATCTAACAGTTAGTTCTTAAAAGGACTCTGAGCGCAACCTAAAAAGCAAAATAGTACTCACCCGGGGATTTCTCCAGCCCAGTGCTGGTCGGGAGGTCCCACGACGGCATCCTGGCTCCTCTCCTAGGCCCCGCTCCAGAATGGCTGACCGGTGGCAGCCCGGCGACACTCGGCCGAGTGTCGGGCTCCTTCTTCCACGTATGACGCGGTTGACGTCACCACGCCGGCCGCCTCGCGTCCTAGGAGAGGAGCCAGGACGCGTCGTGGGACCTCCCGACCAGCACTGGGCTGGAGAAATCCCCGGGTGAGTACTATTTTGCTTTTTAGGTTGAGCTCAGAGTCCCTTTAAAGATGTTTGGAGCAATTCCTTCAAAAACTATGTACCAAGAAGAACAGATTGTGTTCTGAAGGCAAAGGTCGCACCAAACAATGGTTTGATTTGAAACAAAGCTTGGAACAGAGGCACCAAAGTATGGTAAAAAAATGTTTAAAACATGTTTAAAAAGGGACGGTAGTGACTTACCTCCCCATCAGATAAACACGGAGTTCAACAATCATACCATTTATTCAAGTACTCAACAATACAACACGTTTCACAGGTTCTATCCTTCTTCATCAGGCAATATAGGGAGCCTAAAACTAGGAAAGATCTGGATGAAAGACGAGTGCCTCTGAGTCACTTGGCTTTGATTCAGATCTGTGCTAGTGTTTTGCTCCCTATATTACCTGATGTAGCTGGATAGAATGCATTGCATTTTCAACTTATACCAACACAGTCTGTGTTTATTTGATGGGGAGATAAGTCCATCACTACCACCCCTTTTAAAAAGTTTTTTTTAAACATTTTTACCCTATTTTGGTGCCTCTGTTCCAAAGCTTCGTTTCATATTGCACAGTCCATCCCTGGTGGAGGGTTGCTACTGCTTGTTTCTTGTCTACAGAGAGCAACTTCTTAACTTTAGTGCCGTCAGGTCATAATCTCCCCACTGCGTATGCAGTGTTTGCGGTAACCCACCTTGAGTATAAATACATATACATGCTTCGATTCGAAAAACCTTGGCGACTTAACATACTACACTATATACTGTATGGCTCTCAGTGTCCCTTTCTTTCTTCTAATGGTTTGATATATCTTTTGCTCTCATTTCCTATGCATTATTAATTATTCCTATTTGTGAAAGTATTCTCAATGTACAGAGTTTTACACTTCCTCCTAACATTTTTTGCACACTATTGTATGTCCACTACTAATACTTCTTATTGGAGCTACCGGCTTTCCTTTCATTTTATTTCTTCCATACGCCTTCACCAGGCACACCCTTATCTCTGTCATTCTCAGGCCATAGATGAACGGGTTCATGGTGGCCGGGAAAAGGAAATACAATGCACTGGTGAGGTTCTGGATGTTCATAGGAATGAGGTTCCCCATGCGATACACTATGGAGGATGCGAAGCCACAGCTGTAGATTAGCATGGCCACGATTATATGTGTGCTACACGTGTGCAAGGTCTTTTTCAGAGAATCTCCTTTCACAATCTTGGAAGTTGTACGGAGAATGGCAACATAAGAGAAGAAGATAAGGCTTCCATCCAGTATGAAAATCAATATCCTGACCACAAGTCCGATAATGTGGAGCTTTGAGATGTCTCCACAGCCTAAGTTCAAGACCACCATGTTTTCACAGGCAAAGCCCTGGATGATGTTTGAGCCACAGAAATTAACTTTTGAAATGGGTATGACAATTGGGCTCACGGTGATGACACTTCGTAGCAATGAAAGGAGAACCAGCTGCACAAGAAGACGGGTGGTAATGATACTGTGATAGTGAAGTGGCCTGCAGATGGCCACATACCGATCCAAAGCCATCAGGAGAACTACAGAAGACTCGAATACGATAGTAAAGTAGATAAAGAACATCTGCACAAGGCAACCAGGCAAAGAAATCCAGTACTGGCCAAAGGCCAAACTCAACAGGAAGGGTGGAATGCTGGTGCTGGTACAAGAGAGGTTGGCCATGAAGAGGATGGAGATCAGCTTGTACATCAGAGACTGAAGGGTCTTCTCTACCCAGATCCGATAGGTAAGGAGAGAGTTTGCTAACAGTATCACAATATAAATGGACAGGAAGGGGATGAGGAGGAGGGTACGAGATTCAGTAATTTGAGGGAATCCAAATATAAGAAAACTGTTGTGGGAGAAGCTGATGTTTTGGTTGACATGGAGGACTTCCATGGTCAGCTTTTCATGTGTCAGAACATCTTCTGCAAACAGAGATAAAGTAACCTTACTAAAAGGAAAACAATTTATGCCTGCATAGTGTGCAATGGCTAGTTCTTCATCCAGTAAATTCTCAGAGAGAAATAGACATCATTCCACAATTCAGACTCAAAGCCTTATGGAAAATGATATTTCTCTTCCAAATGGGACATCTGAAGACAAAGAACATAGACATATCAATGTTTTTATTCTGTTTTGAGAGAGACAGGTCCTTTACCAGTGCTTGTGAATGGATCAGGTCAGCAGAACACCCCTCTAGCTTCATGTTATTTTTTTGTGTTTATATAATTGCATTGAAGCTATTCTTTATGCCTCTTAACACATTTATGAAGAGGCAGAACAATATAAAATAACAGTAATTATAGTGACATAGAAGTAATATGATAGCAGCACTGTGTAGACAGAGCCGTATGGTGCACTCACCTCACTGCACGCATGTTGTGGGGTTCAGTAGACAGAGCTGTACGGTGCACTCACCTCACTGCACGCATGTTGTGGGGTTCAGTAGATGGAGCCATACGGAGCATGCACCACTCTGCACACATGCAGTGAGGTTCAGTAGACAGAGCCGTATGGTACACTCACCTCACTGCACGCATGTTGTGGGGTTCAGTAGACAGAGCTGTACGGTGCACTCACCTCACTGCACGCATGTTGTGGGGGTCGGTAGACGGAGCCATACGGAGCATGCACCACTCTGCACACATGCAGTGGGGTTCAGTAGACGGAGCCGTATGGTACACTCACCTCTCTGCACACATATTGTGGGGTTCAGTAGACAGAGCCGTACGGAGCATGCACCACTCTGCACACATGCAGTGGGGTTCAGTAGACGGAGCCATATGGTACACTCACCTCTCTGCACACATGTAGTGGGGTCGGTAGACGGAGCCGTACGGTGCACGCACCACTCTGCACACATGCTGTGGGGTTCGGTAGACGGAGCCGTATGGTACACTCACCTCTCTGCATGCATGCTTTGGGGTTCAGTAGACAGATCCATACTGTGCACTCACCACTCTGCACACATGTTGTGAGGTCGGTATATGGAGACGTAAGGTGCACTCACCTCTCTGCACGCATGTTGTGGGGTTTGGTAGACAGAGCCGTACGGTGCACTCACCTCTCTGCACACATGTTGTGGGGTTTGGTAGACAGAGCCGTACGGTGCACTCACCACTCTGCACACATGTTGTGAGGTTTGGTAGACAGAGCCGTATGGTGTGCTCACCTCTCTGCATGCATGTTGTGGGGGTCGGTAGACAGAGCCGTACGGTGCACTCACCACTCTGCACACATGTTGTGGGGTTTGGTAGACAGAGCCGTATGGTGTGCTCACCTCTCTGCATGCATGTTGTGGGGTTCGGTAGATAGAGCCGTACGGTGCACTCACCACTCTGCACACATGTTGTGGGGTTTGGTAGACAGAGCCGTACGGTGCACTCACCTCTCTGCATGCATGTTGTGGGGTTCGGTAGACAGAGCCATATGGTGCACTCACCACTCTGCACACATGTTGTGGGGTTTGGTAGACAGAGCCGTACGGTGCACTCACCTCTCTGCACACATGTTGTGGGGTTTGGTAGACAGAGCCGTACGGTGCACTCACCTCTCTGCACACATGCTGTGGGGTTCGGTAGATAGAGCCGTACGGTGCACTCACCACTCTGCACGCATGTTTTGGGGTTCGGTAGATGGAGCGATACGGTGCGCTCACCTCTCTGCACACATGCTGTGGGGTTAGGTAGACGGAGCCGTATGGTACACTCACCTCTTTGCACACATGCCGTGGGGTTAGGTAGACAGAGCCGTATGGTGCACTCACCTCTCTGCACGCATGTTTTGGGGTTCGGTAGATGGAGCGATACGGTGCGCTCACCTCTCTGCACACGTTGTGGGATTCGGTATATGTAGCCATGCGATGCGCTCACCTCTATGCACACATGCTGTGGGGTTAGGTAGACGGAGCCGGATGGTGCACTCACCTCTTTGCACACATGTTGTGGGGTTTGGTGTCACTGAGTCATCAAGCTCTGGCATTTCCTCTGAATTCTTCTGCATTCCGTAATTTATAACACTCTGCCTCTCCAGAGTCCCTCCAGCCCCTCCCCCAGGCTCATTACTGCATCACTGGACTCCATACCAGGCCTGAAGATCAGCTAATGATGGCCCGGATCCTGCAGGGACCTCCTGCTCCTCTGGGTCCTCTTCTCTCTGCTCGCTGTCACAGGAAAAGAATGTAGAGTGATGTCTGACTTGTTTTTGTTTTTTTTATTAAAATCTGTTTTCTTTTGTTTTTTAAATAAGGAAATATCAAATGAGCAAAAATGCTCTCCAAACTCACCACCAGTCAAATGATCAGGAGAAGATAAAGAAATGAAGTAAACAATTATATTTCATCAATCGAAGGTTCATGTGTAATTATTTTTTAATATATTTAGTGAATCTCAATAAATTAGAATATCATCAAAATGTTTATTTATTTCAGTAATTCATTTCAAAACATGAAATTCCTATATAAACTAGAGTGATATACTAAAAGAGGAACTCCAGTGAAAATAATGCAATAAAAAAGTGCTTAATTTTTACAATAATTATGTATAAATGATTTAGTCAGTGTTTGCCCATTGTAAAATCCTTTAAAGAGACTCTGAAGCGAGTTAAAAACTCGCTTTTTAGCTTATAATCAACATGGGCATGCTTGCCCCTGCTAAAACGCCGCTATCCCGCTGCTGAACGAGGGGTCTTTACCCCCCAAATACCCCCCTGCAAAATCCACGACCTACTTGAGGATGCAAGGACTGGGGAAGAGTCTGTGTTCATGGATAGGGAACTGGCTAATGGACAGAAAACAAAGAGTTGTGGTCAATGGATCGTACTCAAAATGGGAGACTGTTAGCAGTGGGGTCCCACAGGGGTCTGTACTGGGTCCAGTGCTCTTCAATTTATTTATTAATGACCTAGTAGATGCAGTAGTGAGCAATGTTGCTATTTTAGCAGATGATACAAAATTGTGCAGAATCATCAACTCTCAGGAAGATAGTGTCATATTGCAACAGGATCTGGATAGGATGGCTATATGGGCACATACATGGCAGATGAAATTCAATGTTGACAAATGTAAAGTCATGCATTTTGGTCGTACCAATGGTCTAGCACCATACAAAATAAATGGGATACAGTTGGGGACATCAAACTTGGAGAAGGACTTAGGAGTACTCATTGACAACAAGTTAAATAATCGTACTCAATGCCAAGCAGCTGCAGCTAAAGCTAACAAAATTTTGGGATGCATTAAAAGGGAAATAAAAACTCGAGATGCTAGCATAATATTGCCCCTGTTTAACTCTCTAGTAAGGCCACATCTGGAATATGGAATTCAGTTCTGGGCACCACATTACAAAAAAGATATTGCAGTTTTAGAGCAGGTGCAGAGACGAGCAACAAAATTGATGCGTGGGATGGAAGGTCTCACTTATCGAGAAAGGTTAGATAAACTGGGTTTATTTAGTCTAGAGAAAAGACACCTTAGAGGGGATCTAATTAACATGTATAAATACATCAGAGGGCAATATAATACCTTGGCGGATGAGCTTTTTGTCCCTAGGCCTTCTCAAAGGACTAGAGGACATGATCTGCGCATGGAGGAAAAACGTTTTAACCATTTATTTAGGAAAGGGTTCTTTACAGTAAGAGTGATTAAGATGTGGAATGCATTGCCACAGGAAGTCGTTATGGCAAACTCTATACCTGCATTTAAAGGGGGCTTAGATGCTTTCCTTGCGTTGAAAGACATCCATGGCTACAATTACTAGGTAATGCCTAATGATGTTGATCCAGGGATTTTATCTGATTGCCATCTGGAGTCGGGAAGGAATTTTTCCCTTTAGGGGCTAATTGGACCATGCCTTGTAAGGGTTTTTTCGCCTTCCTCTGGATCAACAGGGATATGTGAGGGAGCAGGCTGGTGTTGTACTTTATACTGGTTGAACTCGATGGACGTATGTCTTTTTTCAACCAAAATAACTATGTAACTATGTACTTGGTCGTAGATTTTGCTGCTCATGGAGGCAGAGCTTTCGGCTGTAGCTCTGCCTCCATGCACGTCTATCAGCTGGCGGAGGCGGAGATATGCGCTAATAGACAAGCATGGAGGCAGGGCTGCGGCCATTAGCCCTGCCTCAACAGGAAGCGATCCCCGGCAGGATAGCGGCATTTTAGCTGGGGCAAGAAAGCCCATGTTGATTATAAGCTAAAAACCGAGTTTTTAACTCACTTCAGACTCTCTTTAAATCCCTGATTTACATTCTGACATTTATTACATGGTGACATTTTTACTGATGGCAGGTGATGTAGTTGCTGCATGCTTTTTTGGCAGTTGGAAACAGCTGTAAACAGCTATTTCCCACAATGCAACAAGGTTCACAGACAGGAAACTGCCAGGAGTACCACGGTCCTCAGAGTTTCTTGTAGGAGGGGTTGCACCACAATATCAGTCATACAGCGCCCCCTGATGGTCTGTTTGTGAAAAGGAATAGATTTCTCATGTAAAAGGGGGTATCAGCTACTGATTGGGATGAAGTTCAATTCTTGGTCGGAGTTTCTCTTTAAAGCATTAATTTCTTCTCATTTTGCTGATTAAGGCCTACAAGCAATGAAAACCCCAATTACAGTATCTCAGAAGAATGGATTATTGTGAAAAGTTCAATTTGGTAGAGTGTCAGGGCCGGCGCTACCATACAGGCAAAGAGGGAAATTGCCCCAGGCCCGCTGAGTGTTGCTGGGCCCCAGGGTCTCCCCCCAACTTGTGCTCCCTGGGGGAGGCCCTGCACTAATTTTGCAGCATAGCAACTCGCCTGTCCTGGCGCGCTGCTCCGCCCATGCTCCCCATCTTCATTCCTACTGGCTGCCTCTTGTCTATGAGCTGTCACATGACATTACAGATAACATGCGGAGAAGAGGTCCCCCCTGTGATAGTGGAGATGAGAGCACCAACTAATGGAGCAGCGAGACAGGACAGGTGAGTTGCTATCCTGATAAATATGTGGGAGGAGTTTAGGCGTCGGGCAGCTGGCTTGGGGGCTCTGGGGGGTGAATTTGCTGCAGACGGAGTTGTGTTCAGGAGGGGGCCCAGGTTACTTTTGCCCCAGGGCCCCTTTGTGGCTTGAACCGGCCCCCTAGAGTGTGGCAGGAATCAATGCTTCAAAAGCCACCACACACACACGTATCGGGGACACGGCCTACAACTGTTGTGTTCCTTGTGTCACGCCACTCCTGAACCAGGGACAACACGCTGGGCTAAGGAGAACACGGACTGGATTGCTACTCAGTGGGCCAAAGTTCTCTTTTTCAGATGACGGTAAATTGAATGTTTCATTTGGAAATTGAGGTTCCAAAGTCTGGTGGTAGAACGCAGAGCCACAGAATCCAAGTGCATCCGAGGTGCGAAATGTGTCCGTTTGTGGCAGGAAAGGAAAATGAACGGGTAGGCAAGTATTCAATCTCCTGACAGCATAGGAATGGGATATAACAAATTACACACAAAGGAGGGATCAGCTGCAAAAATGGACAAATATTTATTACATCTACACATAGCAGAGATAACAGCTTTGCCAACATTCAAAGACGTAAGAGAGGCAGGAGCAACATGGTAATGTGACATTAACCACTTCGGTCTATCGGAATGGATATATCCGTCCAGATAAACTCCACAGCTGCTGCGGGGCCACGCGCGCTCCCGCGCACTCCCGCCGCCTTTTGCTGCCCCGAGATCAATGAATGGGAATATAGATCCCATTCATTGATCTGTGTCCCCCTAAGAAATAACGGTGGCTTTCTCTGGAAAGCTGCAATTTTTCTATGTCCCACAACACACCTTTTGTTCCTGCAAGCTAGAGCTCTCGCTTGCAGGATGGAAAATCAAAAACTCACTGTGGCCATCTACATTTTTTTTTTAAATATACACAATACATTTTATTTAAAATCCACTGTTTACCTCCCCACTCCGCAAAACCCCAAATAAATTTTTTTATTACATTTAAAAAAAAAAAACCAACATAAATAGTTACTCAAGGGTCTGAACTTTTCTTAATATGCATGTCAAGCGAGTGTATTACTATAATTTTTTTAATTATAAGCTTGCAAATAGTGATGGACACAAATTAAAAAAAATGCACCTTTATTTCCAAATAAAATATTGGCGCCATACATTGTGATAGGGACATAATTTAAATAGTGTATTAACTGGGACAAATGGACAAATAAAATACGTGGGTTTTAATTATGGTAGCATGTAGTATTTTAAAGCTATAATGGCTGAAACCTGAGAAATAATTATTTTTTTTCCATTTTTTCTTAATTTTCCCGTTAAAATGCATTTAGAAAAAAATAATTCTTAGCAACATGTACCACCCAAAAAAAGCCTAATTGGTGCTGGAAAAAACAAGATATAGATCAAGTAATTGTGATAAGTAGTGATAAAGTTATTGGCGAATGAATGTTGCTCGAATGCATAAGATTAAACGACACTGTAGGCTGAAGTGGTTAAAGAAAATCTGTATAATAAAATAATCCCTCTGGGGGATACTTACCTCGGGAGTAAGAAGCCTCTGGTTCCTAACGAGGCTTCCCCGTCGTCCTCCGTCCCGGCAATCCAGCGCTGTGTCCCCCCGAACTGCGGCGAGGTAAATATTTACCTACCGAGATCCAGCGCAGGTGCAGTAGATGCTCTTCATTTGGGTAAGGCGGAAATAGCCAAACCCGATCGTATGCGCTCCGCCGTGCAGACGCGAGTCCTTTTGTTCCTGCGCAGTAGAGCGGATACCATCGGGCTCAGCTATTTACGTCTAGCCCGAACGAGGAGACGCTACTGCTCCTGCATGGGATCCCGGAGAGGTATATAAATCTTCTCGTCAAGCTTGTTGCGGGCGATTTGGGGGGAGCCAACGCTGGATTCCTGCAGGCTTCAGAGGTCGGGGAAGCCTCATTAAGACCCTGAGACTTACCCCTCCTGAGGTAAGTATCCCCCCCAGAGTTTTTTTTTTCTCTAACATTACAGAGTCTCTTTATAGTATAAGCAGATGACCAGCTGGCTGCTTTGCAGGTGGGTTCCACAGAGAGCTGAGGGAAAAGCTGCCCAGGAGGCCACCATACCTCTAGTGGAGTGAGCATGCACCTCTCTGGCACTTGGAGACATTTTTAGATTATGGTTTTGTTGAAAGGTCTTAAAGAGACACTGAAGCAAAAAAAAAAAAAAATTATGATATAATGAATTGGTTGTGTAGTACGGATAATTACTAGAGCATTAGTAGCAAAGAAAAGAGTCTCATATTTTTATTTTCAGTTCTATAGCTTTTTTTTTATAACACTAGCTGATGACCCGGCATTGCCCGGGTATGTATTTGGCTGGTGTTGGCTCTGCCCCCTTTTTCTAACCCTAACACACAAATACTCAATGACCAAGTTTTTTGAGTTATTAGGTCTTTGGCATCAATAATTTGTATTTTACCATTGAAATGAAACAAATCTGATTGGCTGTTTGAGGCTCCACCCCCTTTTCTAAATTTGAACCCCGGTCACCCAATGACCTACTGTAGCAGGTTTGAAGCCTCTGCCATTAACCGTGTAAGAAGGGCAGCAGTTTAAATATTCCCCTTGAAAATTAATAGGTGGATTTTGATTGGCTGTTGTAGGCTCCACCCACTTTTCTGAATATTAATTCAATTCGCCCAATGACTAACTGTGCAAAGTTTGAGATCCCTGCCATTAAAAGTGTAAGAATAGCTGCAGTTTACATTTTTCCAGTGAAATTTGTATTTGTCTATGCCCACTTTAGTAACCTTGACACACAGTCACTCAATGACCAAGTTTATACATTTTCAGGTCCCTGACATCAAAATTGTGTGAATGGAAGCAGTTTACCAAACAAAGAAATCTGATTGGCTGTTTGTGGCTCCCCCCCCTTTAGTGAATTTGAACCCCAGTTACTTAATGACTGATTGTAGCAGGTTTGAGGCCTCTGCCTTTAACATTGGCAGCAGTTTAAATATTCCATTTGAAAATCAATAGGTGAATTTTAATTGGCTGTTGTAGGCCCCACCCACTTTTCTAAGTATTAGTCTCAGTCACCCAGTGGCCAACTGTGTCAAGTTTAGAAACCCTGCCATTAACAGTGAAACAGTGGCTGCAGTTTATATTTTTTCATGTAAAAAGTTAGTTGTTTTTTGGCTCTGCTCAATGTTTCTAATCCTTGATATACAGTCACTCAATGACCAAGATTATGAGCTTTGGGGTCCTTGGCATCAATCATTTGCATTTTACCACTGAAATAAAAAAAACTGGCTTTTTGTGGCCCCGCCCCCTTTTCAGAATTTGAATCCCAGTCATAGAGGTGTAGCGAACGGTTCGCCGGCGAACGGTTCCAGGCGAACTTAGGGGGTTCGCGTTCGCCTGCACCAGGCAAACTTTTGCTGAAGTTTGATTCGTCCCATAATGCACTATGAGGGTCAACTTTGACCCTCTGCATCACAGTCAGCAGGCACATTGTAGCCATTCAGGCTACACTAAGCCCTGGAGCCCCCCCCTTATATAAAGCAGGCTCCGGCGGCCATTAGCCTCACTCGTGTGCCTGCTAGAGAGAGGAAAGGGATAGCTGCTGCAGACTTGTTCTTCTAGGGACAGATTAGTTAGGTTTTTGGCTGCTTAGCTTGCTCCTGGCTGATTGTTATTGCTTTTATAGCACCCCTCAATAGCTCTTTTCAGAGCTCATCCTGTACTTTTTTTTTCTCTGTGTGTCAAACTGACACTTTTGTTGCATGCACAGCCTTGCTAATTGATAGTGTGTGTGTCACTGCCAGCAGCCCAGCACATTCAGTGACTACCTGTGTTTGTGACAGGGAGCTGAACATTGTACTACCCAGTACTGCATATACCCCAGTACCTGTTGTGTTTACTTAACCCACCTCATCACTAGATATACCTAGCTTTGTGTTGAGTGAACCCAGCTCACTGCATCTAACTACCTGTTGTGTTGAGTGAACCCACCTGGCCACCTCACTGCATCTAACTACCTGTTGTGTTGAGTGAGAACCCACCTCACTGCATCTTAAGTACCTTTACTGTTCAGTGAACCCAGCTCACTGCATCTAACTACCTGTTGTGTTGAGTGAGAACCCACCTCACTGCATCTTAAGTACCGTTACTGTTCAGTGAACCCAGCTCACTGCATCTAACTACCCAGTACGTGTTGTGTTTACTTAACCCACCTCATCACTGCATATACCTAGCGTTGTGTTGAGTGAACCCAGCTAACTGCATCTATCTACCTGTTGTGTTGAGTGAGAAACCACCTGGCCACCTCACTGCATCTAACTACCTGTTGTGTTGAGTGAGAACCCACCTCACTGCATCTTAAGTACCTTTACTGTTCAGTGAACCCAGGTCACTGCATCTAACTACCCAGTACCTGTTGTGTTTACTTAACCCACCTCATCACTGCATATACCTAGCGTTGTGTTGAGTGAACCCAGCTCACTGCATCTATCTACCTGTTGTGTTGAGTGAGAACCCACCTGGCCACCTCACTGCATCTAACTACCTGTTGTGTTAAGTGAGAACCCACCTCACTGCATCTTAAGTACCTTTACTGTTCAGTGAACCCAGCTCACTGCATCTTACAACCTGTTGTGTTCAGTGAACCCAGCTCACTGCATCTAACTACCTGTTGTGTTGAGTGAGAACCCACCTCACTGCATATAGCTAGCATCCCCCCAAGATGGACAAAATGGACAAACCAGGTAGAGGAAGAGGTAGAGACAGACCCAGAGGAAGGCCACCAGGCACTGGCAGGTCTGTGCGAGGTGGTGTTGCTGTGATTTAGTGCGGACCTGCCCCAAAATACAGTGCTCAGAAGAAGGCACGTGCCATCACTTCCCAAAATCGTGAGGAGGTGCTTGAGTATTTAACACAGAACACCTCATCTCCCGCAGCCACCAGCGCTACAACAAGCACCACATCCGCTACATTTGACACTTTGCAGGAGTTATTTGGTGGTGGTGAAATCACTGATTCCCAGCCACTACTGCAACAACAACAAGAAGGCGCAGGTACACCACCTCATACGTCTGAGTTAGGTGGCGATAGTATGGACGTAACGTGTGTTGATGGTTATGATGGTGGACCACCTGAAGTTGGTGCACTTGAGGAGGTGTCTGAGGAAAGCGCAGCTGGCCAGGAGGATTATGATGACGATTATACGGATACCACATATGTTCCCGGTCAGTGGCGTAGCTAAGGAGCTGTGGGCCCCGATGCAAGTTTTACAATGGGGCCCCCCATGCACTCTATACATAGCAATTGAAACGGCGCACTAAAAGCTGCCAATGGCAACTACAGTGTCAAAGGTGCAAGAAGGGGATGGGGAATAGTTTGTTAATGATTACCACTATTCAAAGTAAATATATAAATGATTATTATGAGCACAGGACCAATATAGAGCTAATACTGTAATTGAGGGAGGGCCATTCGGGGCCCCTCTGGCCCAAGGGCCCCGATGCGGTCGCTACCGCTGCACCCCCTAGAGGAGATGACCAGGGGGACAGTTCAGAGGAGGAGTCAGAGAGGAGTAGGAGGAGACGACTCCATGATAGAAGCAGAGGGAGCTCGTCCTCAGAAACAGCTGGGGGCAGTGTCCGGCACCATGTATCGCCAGCTATGGCCAGCCAGCCAACATGCCCTTCAACGTCAGCTGCTGATGCCACCGTAGCGCCATCACCCCAGGGGGGCTCAGCGGTTTGGAAATTTTTTCACGTGTGTGTCTCAGATCGGAGCAAAGCCATCTGTTGTCTCTGCCAGCAAAAAATGAGCCGTGGAAAGGCCAACTCTCACGTAGGGACAAGTGCCTTACGAAGGCACCTGGTGAGAAGGCACAAACAGCTATGGCAAGAACACCTGAGGAAAAGCAGCACCCCTCAAAAGACAAGCCACCCTCCTTCTCCTCTTCCTCCTTCAGGTGCATCGTCTTCATCCACTTTCTCCCTTGCACCTTCACAGCTACCCTCCTCCACACCGCCTCTTCCCTTCAGCGGTTCCTTCTCCTCTGCCCACAGCAGTACCCAGCTGTCCGTGAAGGAAGTATTTGAGCGTAAGAAGCAAATGTCTGCCAGTCACCCTCTTGCCCGGCGTCTGACAGCTGGCGTGGGGGAACTATTAGCTCGCCAGCTATTACCATACAAGCTGGTGGAGTCTGAGGCTTTCCGTAAGTTTGTGGCCATTGGTACACCGCAGTGGAAGATACCAGGCCGCAATTATTTTTCACAAAAGGCCATACCCAAACTGTACCGTGCAGTTGAGAGGCAAGTGGTGTCATCTCTGGCACACAGCGTTGGGTCAAGGGTCCACCTGACCATGGATGCCTGGTCTGCCAAGCACGGGCAGGGCCACTACATTACATACACAGCCCATTGGGTCAACCTGGTGACCGATTGCAGCAAGCAGGGAGTACGTGGCTGCGCAGCGGACCGACTTGTCACACTTCCACGGCTTGCAGGCAGGCCTCTAGCCACCGCCTCTCCACCTGCTACCACCGCTTCGCTGTCGTCATCCTTCTCCTCCTCCTTGGCTGGTGCCGCCATCTCCTCTCCAGCTACACAGCCCCAGCACCCCAGGGCCTATGCTGCATGCCAGGTACGACGGTGTCACGCAGTGTTAGACATGTCTTGCCTGAAAGCGGAGAGTCACACTAGAGCAGCTCTCCTGGCTGCTCTTAACAAACAGGTGGAGCAATGGCTGACCCCGCACAAGCTTGAGATCGGCAACGTGGTGTGTGACAACGGCAGCAATCTCATTGCTGCGTTGAATTTGGGAAAGCTGACACACATACCCTGCATGGCACATATGCTGAATCTGGTCGTGCAAAGATTTGTGTCCAAGTACCCAGGCTTAGAGGACGTCCTGAAGCAGGCCAGGAAGTTGTGTGGGCATTTCAGGCGCTCTTACAAGGCCATGGCACGCTTTGCGGACATTCAGCGTAGAAACAACTTGCCGGTGAGACGCCTGATTTGCGATAGCCCGACTCGCTGGAATTCCACCCTGCTGATGTTCTCTCGCCTGCTAGACCAGGAGAAAGCCGTCACCCAGTACCTGTATCATTACAATACAAAGACACAATCTGGGAGGATGGGGATGTTGTGGCCCAACAACTGGACACTGATGCAAAATGCATGCAGGGTCATGGAGCCCTTTGAGGAGGTGACCAAACTGGTGAGTCGCGATGAGGGCACCATCAGCGACTTGATCCCCTACGCCTACTTCCTGGAGCGTGCCGTGCGTAGAGTGGTGGATACAGCTGTGGAGGAGCGTGAACGAGAAGAGTTACGGCAGCAGGAGTCGTGGGAGCCATTTACACCCGAACCCGATGTTCCCACAACACCTGCGGCAGCACAGAGGGGGGAGGAGGAGGAGGAAGAAGAGGAGTCGTGTGGGGAAGGAGAGGAGTCAGACTCTGATGATGGTGATGATGAGGAAGGTGTTTCTGTGAAGGAGGAAGAGGCGGCGGAAGGAGAACAACAGCGGCAGCCATCACAGGGGGCTTCTGCTGCTCCACGTTCCCGTGGTATTGTTCGTGGCTGCGGGGAGGAAGAGGAGTTGCATCCCGTCACTGAGGAAGAGCAAGAGGAGATGGAGAGTACGTCTGCATCCAGCTTTGTGCAGATGTCCTCTTTCATATTGTGCAGCCTGTTGAGGGACCCCCGTATCAAAAAACTCAAGGCGAATGACCTGTACTGGGTGGCCACGCTACTAGACCCTCGGTACAGGCACAAAGTGGCGGACCTGTTACCAACTCAACACAAGGAGGAAAAGATGCAGCACTTGCAGAACAAGCTGTCGATGATGCTTTACAATGCGTTTAAGGGTGATGTGGCTGCACAACGCAATCAAGGTACCACTGGCAGTAACCCTCCTCCTCCCAAGTCCACGCAGGCAAGGACAGGACGCTCCAGCGATCTCAGGGTGATGTTCTTTAGTCCAACTCCTCGCCATAGTCCTTCCGGATCCACCCTCCACCAACGCCTGGACCGGCAGGTAGCCGACTACCTGGCCTTGAGTGTGGATGTAGACTCTGCGAAAAGCGACGATGAACCCTTAGACTACTGGTTGCGCAGGCTTGACCTTTGGCCAGAGCTGTCCCAATTTGCCATACAACTTCTCTCTTGCCCTGCCGCAAGCGTCCTGTCAGAAAGGACCTTCAGTGCAGTAACTATGCCTCATAGTTACTGAGAAGAGAAGTCGTCTAAGTCACGACAGTGTTCAGTACCTGACCTTTATCAAAATGAATGAGGAATGGATCACGGAGGGCTACTGCACGACCGAAGACTAAGTCAGTCCCCACACACAGCATCTCTGCCTGCAGGCCGCTTGACTGCCTTCTCCACCACCACCAACAGGGTCCAGGACTCTAGGCGGATTCCTGAATTTTTAAGGCCGCTGCTAACGGCGGCTGCTACACACATTTTTCTGGTGCGTGTACATGCCTGCCTAATTTTTCTGGCTGCACTGCGGGCGGCTGCAACAAAAAAACAAAAGGCATGTACATGTGCCCATCCCCCTTCGTGATCATTACCTTGCCGCAGTGAAGGGGCTTGCACATCACAATGAAGCAATGACCGCCGGCTATTTGAGTGTCTCGGGTGGGGGTGGCAGACAAAAGATAATAAGGTCGTTGCTTCATTGTGGTCAGACCAAATTTGATCAGCTGGACAGTCACTGTTGTTCTATCATTGAGCTACCATAGCCCGGCGACCATATGGGCTTGAAAAACGCCACGGCCTACACTCTGGCCACGGTGCGCACCAGTCCAGCACGGCCGTCACTATGCAAACAGCTGTTTGCGGTGCGTTACACAGTGAGTTTGGTGTGTCAGTGTGAAGCAGAACTCTAATTACACTCCCTAATTGATGTATACCCATGCAAGATGTTTGAAAGCACTTTAGGCCTGCAATTTAGCATTCAATGTGATTTCTGCCCTTAATTTGCGTCGAATCCAGATTCCGGGGACTTTTGGCGTGTATCCCACTCCGCCATGCCCCCCTCCAGGTGTTAGACCCCTTGAAACATCTTTTCCATCACTTTTGTGGCCAGCATAATTTTTTCTATTTTTCAAAGTTCGCCTCCCCATTGAAGTCTATTGCGGTTCGCAAACTTTTACGCGAAACGAACCTTCCGCTGAAGTTCGCGAACCCGGTCGGAGGTTCGCGACATCTCTCTACCCAGTCACCCAATGACCGCCTGTCCCAGATTTGAGGCTTGAGGTGAGAATGGCAGCAATGTATATATTCCCTTTGAAAATCAATATATGAGTTTTGATAAGCTGTGGTAAGCTCCACCCACTTTCCTGAATATTATTCCCAGTCACCCAGTGACCAACTGTGTGAAGTTTGAGAACCCTGCCATCAGTGGCGTAGCTAAGGAGCTGTGGGCCCCATGCTAGTTTTACAATGGGGCCCCCCAACCACTCTATACTTAACAATTAATAGGTGCACCAAAACCTGCCAATGGCAACTACAGTGTCAGAGGTGCAAGAAGGGGATGGGGAACAGCTTGTTAATGACTACCCCTATTCAAAGTATCTATAGAAGTAATTATTATCAGCACAGGACCAATAGAGAGCTAATACTGCAGTTGAGGGAGGGCTCTTTGGTGCCACACTTGCCCAAGGGCCCCGATGTAGTGGCTACTTCTGCACCCCCTATTGCTACGCCCCTGCCTGCCATTAACAGAGTAAGAATGGCTGCAGTTTATATTTTCCCATGTAAAAAATTTAGTTGTTGGCTCCGCCCACTTTTTCTACCCTTGACATACAGTCACTCAATGACCAAATTTGTGAGCTTTCACCGAAATGAAACAAATCTGATTCGCTGTTTATGGCCCCACCTCCTTTTCAAAAAGTGTACCCCAGTCACCAATGGGCTCGAGTCACTATTCTGTGATAAATACTATCAGAGCAGTTATCACTCGAGTTGTCTCGCACAAAGGTTTGCGCATGAACAGCGTTACTTTGCGTGATAAGCAAAGGTTTGCGCGTGATCACGTGCGCTTTTCAGGTGAAAAGTGCACATGATCACGAGCAAACCTTCACTTATCACGCGTAGTAACGCTGTTCTTGCGCAGCTTGCGTGATAACTGCTGTGATAGCAATTATCACAGCATAGTGAATGGAGCCCTATGACTGACTGTACCATGTTTGAGGCCTTTGCCATTAAGAGTGTAAGAAAGGCAACCACGTAACTATTCCCCTTGAAAGTCAATAGTTGAATCATAATTGGCTGATTGGCTGCTTTAGGCTCCACCCACTTTTCTGAATATTAATCCCAGTCACCCAGTGATCAACTGTGTCAAGTTTGTGAACCCTGGCATTAACAGTGTAAGAATGACTGCAGTTTATATTTTTCCATATAAAAAATTTAGTTGTTTTTGGCTCTGCCCACTTTTTCTGACCTTGACATACAGTCACTCAATGACCAAGTTTATGAGCTTTGGGGTCCTTTGTACCAATCATGTGTATATTCCCATAGACATAAAACAAATCTAATTGGCTGTTTCCAGAATTTGAACTCCAGTCACCCAATGACCAACTGTACCAGGGTTGAGACATCTGCTATTAACAGTGTAAGAATGGTAGCAATTTAAATATTTCCCTTGAAAATCAAAAGGTGATTTTTGATTAGCTATTGTAGGCTCCACCCACTTCCCTCAATATTATCCCTCCTAGCGGTACGCAGTTTTAGTGGCTGCGTCCGCGGGAGGGATTTTTTTAAAATAAAATGTGTTTTTTATTTGTTAGCTAGAACTTCGCTAGCTAACTATGTGCCCCAAGTCCCCCGGCACCTCTCTGAACCCCCCCCTACCCCCATGATCGCCGCCGTCAATATTTACCCATTTGCGATCCCGCGAGAGCCGCAGCTTCACCAATGAGCTTCACTTGTCGCTATGGCAATGATCGGACATGACGTCATGACGTCATGTGCAGCCCCGATCCTCCCCATAGTGAAGCCTGGAGCTGATTGGGAGGCTGCGCCATCGTGGGATCCCTGGGGGGGGGTACGTATACTGGCGGCAATCGGTGGGGACCGGAGGACTTGGGCCACATGGTTATCTAGCGAAGTGCTAACTTAACAAAATACAACCATTTTTAAATTTTAAAAAAAAACCTCCCGGCGCCATGTGATCCCCTGCGGCGGCTTACCGCCAGGGAGGTTAATCTGAGTCACCCCGTGACTAACTGTGCTAAGTTTGAGAACACTGCCATTAACAGTGTGATATTGGCTACAGTTTTTATACATATATATATATTTTATATTTTCCCAGTGAAATTTGTCTTGGCTCCACCCACTTTTTGTAATCTGGACACACAGTCACTCAGCGACCAAGTTTGTGAGCCTTTGGGTTTCTGGCATCAAAAATGTATGAGTGGAAGCAGTTTGTCCACCGAGGAAATCTGACTGGCTGTTTGTGACTCCGCCCCTTTAGTGAATTTGAACCCCAGTCACCCAGTGTCCGACTGAAGCCTCTGCCATTAACTATAATAATAAATATTCCCCTTGAAAATGAATGGCTGACATTTGATTGGCTGTTTTATGCTCCTCCCACTTTTCCTGGATTTGTAACCTAGGTCACTAAATGACTAATTGTGCCAGGTGTGGGACTCTGGCTTGATTACTGTGAGAATGGCAGCCTTTTACATTTTTTCCATTGACATGAATGGGTGAAATCTGATTGGCTGTTTGTAGCTCCGCCCAGGTGTGCAGGGGGGCCGCGAGACCCCAGAACATATTATCACAGGTAGTAAGGGATCTGTATACCAAGTTTCGTTTAAATCGGTCAAGGCGTTTTCGCGAGATTGCGGCACAAACATACACACACATATACATACACACACACATACATACACACATACATCCAATTTTATATATATATATTGCATCATTCTCTAATATTTGCAGTTTACGCACTACTCAGCATTCTAAATGATTTTACAGAGGCCAGTGAACTTTTGAACTGTCCTCTGAAGAAGAAAAAACAATGCAGTGACTGACAGTTGAGATAACAAGCTTCAGAAGACAGAGCTCTCTGTGACTTTGAAAGTCATGGAGCTCAATGGCTCTTTTGCATAGATAACAACTGGAGTTTCTTAACTCTTCCTGTACTGGAAACAATATTAGACCTATGTCTCTGCTCCTAATGTTTTATTTCTTAGCTGTACTACACATACAAATCATTATATAATATTTTTTTTTGTTTTGTTTCAGTGTCTCTTTAACCACTTGACCACTACTTGATCACCTTCTGGACCAGAGCAATTTCCACCTTTCAGCATGCCTCCAGTTAATTCACAAATAACTTTAT
The DNA here is from genome assembly GCF_040937935.1 of Hyperolius riggenbachi. Taxonomy (NCBI): domain Eukaryota; kingdom Metazoa; phylum Chordata; class Amphibia; order Anura; family Hyperoliidae; genus Hyperolius; species Hyperolius riggenbachi. The sequence goes on from NC_090647.1 coordinate 13,597,148, forward strand.
CACTAGTTATCACACCTAAATGATCTATATCTTGGTTTTTTTTTGCCACAAATTAGGCTTTTTATAGGCAATCATTTTTTTAATCACTTTATTTTCTTTGAAATTTATAGGGAACCCCTATAGTTTTAAAATAAACAATGTTACTGTACATAAAACCCACATATTTTATTTGTCTATTTGTCCTGGCCATCACAACATTAAAATGATGTCCCTAGCACAATATATGGTGACAATATATAATATTATTTTGTGTTTTTGGTTTTCACATTGCACTCTATAAAGAATTATAATTGCCCTACTTAGCAAACATAACTAAATAATAATATACCCTCATGGCATGTGTATAAAAAAGCTAAGTCCCTAACATAACAATTTATGAATTGTATTTTACATTCTATTTGGCTTTTTTTTTTTTTTTTTTTACAGTTTTTGGTAACTATAGAGGGCACAGAAGGACCTAATGGGCTTTGCATTTATTTATTTATTCATTTTTCGTGATGCACTATTGGATTTATTCACTAGATGTCTGCTTCCTGCTTAGAATGCTGAATCACAGTGTTCTAAGCTAAAAGGAAAATTAAAGATTTTTTTTTTGCTTTTACAGACTTTCAATGAATGATCACTGTTGTTTGTTACAGAAGTGATCATTCTTGAATTAGGCACTTTGATTGGCTTTGGGAACACATGTTGCCATTCACCAATCTAAGCTTTAATGGCCGTAGAGAGGGGTGCGCACTATGCATAGGGAGCAGAAGTCGAGTATCTACACCATTGGGACATTACATGAAGTCTCAAGGGGCATAGATATACTGATGCTTATGTGGATAGTGGATAATCATTATATGTTATTGCACAGGAATATATATTGTAACCTGCTTCTTACTAGTGTTGGGCGAACACCTGGATGTTCGGGTTCGCGAACGTTCGCCGAACATGGCCGCGATGTTCGGGTGTTCGCGGTGAACTCCGAACATAATGGAAGTCAATGGGGACCCGGACTTTTGTGCTTTCTAAAGCCTCCTTACATGCTACATACCCCAAATTTACAGGGTATGTGCACCTTGGGAGTGGGTACAAGAGGAAAAATTTTTTAGCAAAAAGAGCTTATAGTTTTTGAGAAAATCGATTTTAAAGTTTCAAAGGGAAAACTGCCTTTTAAATGCGGGAAATGTCTGTTTTCTTTGCACAGTTAACATGCATTTTGTCGCCATGCAATCATAAATGTAATAAAGATGAGAGGTTCCAGGAAAAGGGACCGGCAACGCTAACCCAGCAGCAGCACACAGGATGGAACAGGAGGAGGGTGGCGCAGGAGGAGAAGGCCACGCTTTCAGGCGCAACTCAGGCCTTGCATGAGGACAAAAAAATGCGTGCGCAAAGCAATGCAATGAGTAGTTTTCAGGACACAATGGGCTATTCGGAGGAGCTATTCCCACCCCCACAATCTTCTACCTGTGAAAGGTCAATGGAACAGCCACAAATGTTGTGCCCGGATTCACAACCTTTTTCTGTGGAAAATGCACCTCGCACTGAAATGCAAGGCGAGGCCGAGGATGAACATGACGTCAACAACTCAACATGACGCAAAATGGGGGCGGAACAGAAAGCTGCTTTCAATGTTTTGAAGGCCTTAATTGCCTCCGGTGGCCAGTTAGATGCATCATTCATCACACCCAAATCCCAGAGCAATGTGTGCAGGAATTTGAATCGCAGGAGGTGTACCGAGATCATCTGGACAAGTGACCAAGTGACCAAGTGACAAGTGACAAAGTGAAAAGTGACAAAGTGACCAGTGACAAAGTGACAAAATGACAAAGTAACAAAGTGACTGACAAAGTGACCACAGTGACTGACAAAGTGACAAAATGACAAAGTGACCAAGTGACCAAGTGACAAAATGACAAAGTGACAAAGTGACTGACAAAGTGACCACAGTGACTGACAAAGTGACAAAATGACAAAGTGACCAGTGACAAAGTGACAAAGTGACAAAATGACAAAGTGACAAAATGACAAAGTGACAAAGTGACCAGTGACAAAGTGACAAGTGAGAGGTTGTTCTGGGGAGCTCTACTCCACTGCACACAGTCACATATGAGGAGAGGTCTCGTCGGGACTGCTGATCCTCCTCAGCTTGCTCGAAGCCTTGAGGGTTCCTGAAGATCCTCTGCTTGGAGTTCGCCGGGGTTCAGCTTGGTGTCGGGGTCGGCGGCGTCCTCCTCACTCCAACGTGGCAGATCTTCTGTTGAAGGGAAAAAAAAACATTTTTTAAAGTCCAGTACCGTTTCTGAAGGACTCACCAAGAGATGCAGGAGCGCTTCAATGTAGCGCACCATCGCTCGCTGGGTGATGTCCCTCCCTACGCGCTGGAATTCTACGCTGCACATGCTAGCACGCTTTTGCGCAGTGCCGAGGCGCATTCCAGCAGCTAGCTAGTAGTAGCTACCAAGCTTCTGTGGATCTGATTGGGCCACCATGTTGGACCTCTGTCAAGTCCTCCAAAATTTTGAGCAATCCACGTTGTGACTGAGCAGTGACAACTCTACAGTCAGCATTACAATACCACTGCTGTTTTTACTGAATAAATCAATGTTGAAGATGGAAACCGCTGGCATGATGCAAGTGGGGGAATCTGAAGATGAAAACGATCAGCGTGATGATACCAACATCAGGCAATCTGCCTCAGGAAACGCTGGTCCCAGCTATGACAAAGAACAGGACGAGGAACAGCTGGAGTTGGAGCAGGAATTGGATGCCCCCACTGCCGAGGGACAGAGCGGTGCACGTTGGACTTCCACAATTTAGCGGGAATGGAAAGCAGAAGAGGAAGAAAGTGATGCTGGTGACAAATATGGTGACAAAGTGACAAAGTGACAAAATGACAAAGTGACAAAATGACAAAGTGACAAGGTGACCAGTGACAAAGTGACAAGTGAGAGGTTGTTCTGGGGAGCTCTACTCCACTGCACACAGTCACATATGAGGAGAGGTCTCGTCGGGACTGCTGATCCTCCTCAGCTTGCTCGAAGCCTTGAGGGTTCCTGAAGATCCTCTGCTTGGAGTTCGCCGGGGTTCAGCTTGGTGTCGGGGTCGGCGGCGTCCTCCTCACTCCAACGTGGCAGATCTTCTGTTGAAGGGAAAAAAAAAACATTTTTTAAAGTCCAGTACCGTTTCTGAAAGACTCACCAAGAGATGCAGGAGCGCTTCAATGTAGCGCACCATCGCTCGCTGGGTGATGTCCCTCCCTACGCGCTGGAATTCTACGCTGCACATGCTAGCACGCTTTTGCGCAGTGCCGAGGCGCATTCCAGCAGCCAGCTAGTAGTAGCTACCAAGCTTCTGTGGATCTGATTGGGCCACCATGTTGGACCTCTGCCAAGTCCTGCAAAATTTTGAGCAATCCACGTTGTGACTGAGCAGTGACAACTCTACAGTCAGCATTACAATACCACTGCTGTGTTTACTGAATAAATCAGTGTTGAAGATGGAAACCGCTGGCATGATGCAAGTGGGGGAATCTGAAGATGAAAACGATCAGCGTGATGATACCAACATCAGGCAATCTGCCTCAGGAAACGCTGGTCCCAGCTATGACAAAGAACAGGACGAGGAACAGCTGGAGTTGGAGCAGGAATTGGATGCCCCCACTGCCGAGGGACAGAGCGGTGCACGTTGGACTTCCACAATTTAGCGGGAATGGAAAGCAGAAGAGGAAGAAAGTGATGCTGGTGACAAATATGGTGCATCACAACAATCACAACGCTCACAAGAACATGAAGACAGAGGAGTCTGGCAGGACTCTCTGGCACACATGGCTCAATTCATGCTAGACTGCATTGAACGCGGCCCGCGTATTATTCACTATTCATTATTATTCATTATTCTGGACAACACCAATTACTGGGTTTATACCCAGTTTATACAAACACAATGTTAAAAAACTGATTGAAGAAAGTGTCAGACAGGTCAAAAATGGAACAATTCCAGCAGGCCCTTGAGGATGGAGACTTTAGAGAGGAGATTGACATCCTCCTCCTTCTCTAGCCAGTTGTACGCCGACAGACTGACTTCAGCATACCCAGGAGGACCAGGAGGGCTGCAAAGAACACAAGCTGCTGCTAGTGCCCAAAAGGGAATGGTATTGGCAGTGTCCTTGGAGTGGGAACATTTTCTGACACCCATGCAGCAGCCCACAGAACAGCAATCGGGCAGTTCCACGTCCTCCAACACCGATCGCCTGGAGAAGATGGTCAAGGACTACATGTCAGATGGCGTAGCTGTGTTGAACAATCCATCTGCAGACAGACGGTGAGTGTGACAGCACAGAAGGACCATGGCAACTCACTCATAGTACCACAGTTTGATAGTGCTGCCCAAAAAATTATATGGATCCGTGGACCCGGGCAGTACTGGGAACGCAGATTTTAGTACCTAAACACACGATACAACATGTTTTCCGGGGTCGGACTCTGAGGCACATACAGATGGTCCCAATCATCATCCTCATCATACAACTCTTCTCCTGAGTCTGACCCACCCACCACCTCTGCCACCCCAACATCACCAGACACAGACCCCTCATCGTCCTCAACATTAACTTGGGATGCTGGCCTGAGCCCGTCCTCCTCCTCCACATCAGGCCCCATCATCTCCTCAATGGCAGCCCTCAATAATCGCTCTGGCGCCGGACCGATGGACACAACGTTCTCCTCCGGGGAGGGCTGCTGCTGACCACTGGCTGCTGGGGTGGATGTTATAGCTTGCGTGGGGCGTTGGCTGTTGCTGTTGTTGGGAGTGCTGCTCACAGCGGAGGTCTCTGAGGAACTCATGGTGAGCTCATGTAGTGGTTGACGGTGAGTGGAGTATTACTGATCCCAGCAATATACACACTGACTGGCAGAGTACGCAATGCTATATAGTGGTTGACGCTGAGTGAAGTACTACAGATCCCAGCAATATACACAGAGACTGGCAGTACAATGGTATGGGTGGGTGAGCAGAGTACTACAGATCCCAGCAATGCTATATAGTAATGGGGTGACTGAGCGTTGGTGTACTACAGATCCCAGTAATATATATACACTGATTGGCAGCGTACACAATGCTTTATATAGTAATGGAGTGACTGAGCGTTGGTGCACTACAGATCCCAGTAATATATATACACTGATTGGCAGCGTACACAATGCTTTATATAGTAATGGGGTGACTGAGCGCCGGTGTACTACAGATCCCAGTAATATATATACACTGATTGGCAGCGTACACAATGCTTTATATAGTAATGGAGTGACTGAGCGTTGGTGCACTACAGATCCCAGTAATATATACACTGATTGGCAGCGTACACAATGCTTTATATAGTAATGGGGTGACTGAGCGTTGGTGCACTACAGATCCCAGCTATATATACACTGATTGGCAGCGTACACAATGCTTTATATAGTAATGGAGTGACTGAGCGTTGGTGCACTACAGATCCCAGCTATATATACACTGATTGGCAGCGTACACAATGCTTTATATAGTAATGGAGTGACTGAGCGTTGGTGCACTACAGATCCCAGCTATATATACACTGATTGGCAGCGTACACAATGCTTTATATAGTAATGGAGTGACTGAGCGTTGGTGTACTACAGATCGCAGCAATATATATACACTGATTGGCAGCGTACACAATGCTTTATATAGTAATGGGGTGACTGAGCGTTGGTGTACTACAGATCCCAGTAATATATATACACTGATTGGCAGAGGACACAATGCTTTATATAGTAATGGAGTGACTGAGCGTTGGTGCACTACAGATCCCGGTAATATATATACACTGATTGGCAGCGTACACAATGGTTTATATAGTAATGGAGTGACTGAGCGTTGGTGCACTACAGATCGCAGTAATATATATACACTGATTGGCAGCGTACACAATGCTTTATATAGTAATGGAGTGACTGAGCGTTGGTGCACTACAGATCCCAGTAATATATATACACTGATTAGCAGCGTACACAATGCTTTATATAGTAATGGAGTGACTGAGCGTTGGTGTACTACAGATCCCAGTAATATATATACACTGATTGGCAGCGTACACAATGCTTTATATAGTAATGGAGTGACTCAGCGTTGGTGCACTACAGATCCCAGCTATATATACACTGATTGGCAGCGTACACAATGCTTTATATAGTAATGGAGTGACTGAGCGTTGGTGCACTACAGATCCCAGTAATATATATACACTGATTGGCAGCGTACACAATGCTTTATATAGTAATGGAGTGACTGAGCGTTGGTGTACTACAGATCCCAGCTATATATACACTGATTGGCAGCGTACACAATGCTTTATATAGTAATGGAGTGACTGAGCGTTGGTGCACTACAGATCCCAGTAATATATATACACTGATTGGCAGCGTACACAATGCTTTATATAGTAATGGGGTGACTGAGCGTTGGTGTACTACAGATCCCAGTAATATATATACACTTATTGGCAGCGTACACAATGCTTTATATAGTAATGGGGTGACTGAGCGCCGGTGTACTACAGATCCCAGTAATATATATATACACTGATTGGCAGCGTACACAATGCTTTATATAGTAATGGAGTGACTGAGCGTTGGTGCACTACAGATCCCAGCTATATATACACTGATTGGCAGCGTACACAATGCTTTATATAGTAATGGGGTGACTGAGCGTTGGTGCACTACAGATCCCAGTAATATATATACACTGATTGGCAGAGTACAGAATGCTTTATATAGTAATGGAGTGACTGAGCGTTGGTGCACTACAGATCCCAGTAATATATATACACTGATTGGCAGAGTACAGAATGCTTTATATAGTAATGGAGTGACTGAGCGTTGGTGCACTACAGATCCCGGTAATATATATACACTGATTGGCAGCGTACACAATGCTTTATATAGTAATGGAGTGACTGAGCGTTGGTGCACTACAGATCGCAGCAATATATATACACTGATTGGCAGCGTACACAATGCTTTATATAGTAATGGAGTGACTGAGCGTTGGTGCACTACAGATCACAGCTATATATACACTGATTGGCAGCGTACACAATGCTTTATATAGTAATGGAGTGACTGAGCGTTGGTGCACTACAGATCCCAGTAATATATATACACTGATTAGCAGCGTACACAATGCTTTATATAGTAATGGAGTGACTGAGCGTTGGTGCACTACAGATCCCAGCAATATATATACACTGATTGGCAGCGTACACAATGCTTTATATAGTAATGGAGTGACTGAGCGTTGGTGCACTACAGATCCCAGCTATATATACACTGATTGGCAGCGTACACAATGCTTTATATAGTAATGGGGTGACTGAGCGTTGGTGCACTACAGATCCCGGTAATATATATACACTGATTGGCAGCGTACACAATGCTTTATATAGTAATGGAGTGACTGAGCGTTGGTGCACTACAGATCCCAGCTATATATACACTGATTGGCAGCGTACACAATGCTTTATATAGTAATGGAGGGACTGAGCGTTGGTGCACTACAGATTGCAGCAATATATATACACTGATTGGCAGAGTACAGAATGCTAAATAGTAATGGGGTGACTGAGCGTTGGTGCACTACAGATCCCAGCTATATATACACTGATTGGCAGCGTACACAATGCTTTATATAGTAATGGAGTGACTGAGCGTTGGTGCACTACAGATCCCAGTAATATATATACACTGATTGGCAGTGTACACAATGCTTTATATAGTAATGGAGTGACTGAGCGTTGGTGCACTACAGATCCCAGTAATATATATACACTGATTGGCAGCGTACACAATGCTTTATATAGTAATGGGGTGACTGAGCGTTGGTGTACTACAGATCCCAGCTATATATACACTGATTGGCAGCGTACACAATGCTTTATATAGTAATGGAGTGACTGAGCGTTGGTGCACTACAGATCCCAGTAATATATATACACTGATTGGCAGCGTACACAATGCTTTATATAGTAATGGAGTGACTGAGCGTTGGTGTACTACAGATCCCAGTAATATATATATACACTGATTGGCAGCGTACACAATGCTTTATATAGTAATGGGGTGACTAAGCGTTGGTGCACTACAGATCCCGGTAATATATATACACTGATTGGCAGCGTACACAATGCTTTATATAGTAATGGAGTGACTGAGCGTTGGTGCACTACAGATCCCAGTAATATATATACACTGATTGGCAGCGTGCACAATGCTTTATATAGTAATGGAGTGACTGAGCGTTGGTGCACTACAGATCCCAGCTATATATACACTGATTGGCAGCGTACACAATGCTTTATATAGTAATGGGGTGACTGAGCGTTGGTGCACTACAGACCCCAGCTATATATACACTTATTGGCAGCGTACACAATGCTTTATATAGTAATGGGGTGACTGAGCTTTGGTGTACTACAGATCCCAGTAATATATATACACTGATTGGCAGCGTACACAATGCTTTATATAGTAATGGAGTGACTGAGCGTTGGTGCACTACAGATCCCAGTAATATATATACACTGATTGGCAGCGTACACAATGCTTTATATAGTAATGGGGTGACTGAGCGTTGGTGTACTACAGATCCCAGTAATATATATACACTGATTGGCAGCGTACACAATGCTTTATATAGTAATGGAGTGACTGAGCGTTGGTGTACTACAGATCCCAGTAATATATATACACTGATTGGCAGTGTACACAATGCTTTATATAGTAATGGAGTGACTGAGCGTTGGTGCACTACAGATCCCAGTAATATATATACACTGATTGGCAGAGTACAGAATGCTTTATATAGCAATGGAGTGACTGAGCGTTGGTGCACTACAGATCCCAGTAATATATATACACTGATTGGCAGCGTACACAATGCTTTATATAGTAATGGAGTGACTGAGCGTTGGTGCACTACAGATCCCAGCTATATATACACTGATTGGCAGCGTACACAATGCTTTATATAGTAATGGAGTGACTGAGCGTTGGTGCACTACAGATCCCAGTAATATATATACACTGATTGGCAGAGTACAGAATGCTTTATATAGTAATGGAGTGACTGAGCGTTGGTGCACTACAGATCCCAGCTATATATACACTGATTGGCAGCGTACACAATGCTTTATATAGTAATGGAGTGACTGAGCGTTGGTGCACTACAGATCCCAGTAATATATATACACTGATTGGCAGCATACACAATGCTTTATATAGTAATGGGGTGACTGAGCGTTGGTGTACTACAGATCCCAGTAATATATATACACTGATTGGCAGCGTACACAATGCTTTATATAGTAATGGAGTGACTGAGCGTTGGTGCACTACAGATCCCAGCTATATATACACTGATTGGCAGCGTACACAATGCTTTATATAGTAATGGAGTGACTGAGCGTTGGTGCACTACAGATCCCAGCTATATATACACTGATTGGCAGCGTACACAATGCTTTATATAGTAATGGGGTGACTGAGCGTTGGTGCACTACAGATCCCGGTAATATATATACACTGATTGGCAGCGTACACAATGCTTTATATAGTAATGGAGTGACTGAGCGTTGGTGTACTACATATCCCAGTAATATATATATACACTGATTGGCAGCGTACACAATGCTTTATATAGTAATGGAGTGACTGAGCGTTGGTGCACTACAGATCCCAGTAATATATATACACTGATTGGCAGAGTACAGAATGCTTTATATAGTAATGGGGTGACTGAACATTGGTGTACTACAGATCCAGCTATATATACACTAATTGGCAGCGTACACAATGCTTTATATAGTAATGGAGTGACTGAGCGTTGGTGTACTACAGATCCCAGTAATATATATACACTGATTGGCAGCGTACACAATGCTTTATATAGTAATGGAGTAACTGAGCGTTGGTGCACTACAGATCCCAGCTATATATACACTGATTGGCAGCGTACACAATGCTTTATATAGTAATGGAGTGACTGAGCGTTGGTGCACTACAGATCCCAGTAATATATATACACTGATTGGCAGCATACACAATGCTTTATATAGTAATGGGGTGACTGAGCGCCGGTGTACTACAGATCCCAGTAATATATATACACTGATTGGCAGCGTACACAATGCTTTATATAGTAATGGAGTGACTGAGCGTTGGTGTACTACAGATCCCAGTAATATATATACACTGATTGGCAGCGTACACAATGCTTTATATAGTAATGGAGTGACTGAGCGTTGGTGCACTACAGATCCCAGTAATATATATACACTGATTGGCAGAGTACACAATGCTTTATATAGTAATGGAGTGACTGAGTGTTGGTGTACTACAGATCCCAGTAATATATATACACTGATTGGCAGCGTACACAATGCTTTATATAGTAATGGGGTGACTGAGCGTTGGTGCACTACAGATCCCGGTAATATATATACACTGATTGGCAGCGTACACAATGCTTTATATAGTAATGGAGTGACTGAGCGTTGGTGCACTACAGATCCCAGTAATATATATACACTGATTGGCAGCGTACACAATGCTTTATATAGTAATGGAGTGACTGAGCGTTGGTGCACTACAGATCCCAGCTATATATACACTGATTGGCAGCGTACACAATGCTTTATATAGTAATGGAGTGACTGAGCGTTGGTGCACTACAGATCCCAGCTATATATACACTGATTGGCAGCGTACACAATGCTTTATATAGTAATGGAGTGACTGAGCGTTGGTGCACTACAGATCGCAGCAATATATATACACTGATTGGCAGAGTACAGAATGCTAAATAGTAATGGGGTGACTGAGCGTTGGTGCACTACAGATCCCAGCTATATATACACTGATTGGCAGCGTACACAATGCTTTATACAGTAATGGAGTGACTGAGCGTTGGTGCACTACAGATCCCAGTAATATATATACACTGATTGGCAGCGTACACAATGCTTTATATAGTAATGGAGTGACTGAGCGTTGGTGCACTACAGATCCCAGTAATATATATACACTGATTGGCAGCGTACACAATGCTTTATATAGTAATGGGGTGACTGAGCGTTGGTGTACTACAGATCCCAGCTATATATACACTGATTGGCAGCGTACACAATGCTTTATATAGTAATGGAGTGACTGAGCGTTGGTGCACTGCAGATCCCAGTAATATATATACACTGATTGGCAGCGTACACAATGCTTTATATAGTAATGGAGTGACTGAGCGTTGGTGTACTACAGATCCCAGTAATATATATATACACTGATTGGCAGCGTACACAATGCTTTATATAGTAATGGAGTGACTGAGCGTTGGTGCACTACAGATCCCAGTAATATATATACACTGATTGGCAGCGTACACAATGCTTTATATAGTAATGGAGTGACTGAGCGTTGGTGCACTACAGATCCCAGTAATATATATACACTGATTGGGAGCGTACACAATGCTTTATATAGTAATGGAGTGACTGAGCGTTGGTGCACTACAGATCCCAGTAATATATACACTGATTGGCAGCGTGCACAATGCTTTATATAGTAATGGAGTGACTGAGCGTTGGTGCACTACAGATCCCAGCTATATATACACTGATTGGCAGCGTACACAATGCTTTATATAGTAATGGGGTGACTGAGCGTTGGTGCACTACAGATCCCAGCTATATATACACTGATTGGCAGCGTACACAATGCTTTATATAGTAATGGAGTGACTGAGCGTTGGTGTACTACAGATCGCAGCAATATATATACACTGATTGGCAGCGTACACAATGCTTTATATAGTAATGGGGTGACTGAGCGTTGGTGTACTACAGATCCCAGTAATATATATAGACTGATTGGCAGCGTACACAATGCTTTATATAGTAATGGAGTGACTGAGCGTTGGTGCACTACAGATCCCAGTAATATATATACACTGATTGGCAGCGTACACAATGCTTTATATAGTAATGGGGTGACTGAGCGTTGGTGTACTACAGATCCCAGTAATATATATACACTGATTGGCAGCGTACACAATGCTTTATATAGTAATGGAGTGACTGAGCGTTGGTGCACTACAGATCCCAGCTATATATACACTGATTGGCAGCGTACACAATGCTTTATATAGTAATGGAGTGACTGAGTGTTGGTGTACTACAAATCCCAGTAATATATATACACTGATTGGCAGTGTACACAATGCTTTATATAGTAATGGAGTGACTGAGCGTTGGTGCACTACAGATCCCAGTAATATATATATACACTGATTGGCAGAGTACAGAATGCTTTATATAGTAATGGAGTGACTGAGCGTTGGTGCACTACAGATCCCAGTAATATATATACACTGATTGGCAGCGTACACAATGCTTTATATAGTAATGGAGTGACTGAGCGTTGGTGCACTACAGATCCCAGCTATATATACACTGATTGGCAGCGTACACAATGCTTTATATAGTAATGGGGTGACTGAGCGTTGGTGCACTACAGATCCCGGTAATATATATACACTGATTGGCAGCGTACACAATGCTTTATATAGTAATGGAGTGACTGAGCGTTGGTGTACTACAGATCCCAGTAATATATATATACACTGATTGGCAGCGTACACAATGCTTTATATAGTAATGGAGTGACTGAGCGTTGGTGCACTACAGATCCCAGTAATATATATACACTGAATGGCAGAGTACAGAATGCTTTATATAGTTATGGGGTGACTGAGCGTTGGTGTACTACAGATCCCAGCTATATATACACTAATTGGCAGCGTACACAATGCTTTATATAGTAATGGAGTGACTGAGCGTTGGTGTACTACAGATCGCAGCAATATATATACACTGATTGGCAGAGTACAGAATGCTAAATAGTAATGGGGTGACTGAGCGTTGGTGCACTACAGATCCCAGCTATATATACACTGATTGGCAGCGTACACAATGCTTTATATAGTAATGGAGTGACTGAGCGTTGGTGCACCACAGATCCCAGTAATATATATACACTGATTGGCAGCGTACACAATGCTTTATATAGTAATGGGGTGACTGAGCGTTGGTGTACTACAGATCCCAGCTATATATACACTGATTGGCAGCGTACAGAATGCTTTATATAGTAATGGGGTGACTGAGCGTTGGTGCACTACAGATTCCAGCTATATATACACTGATTGGCAGCGTACACAATGCTTTATATAGTAATGGGGTGACTGAGCGTTGGTGCACTACAGATCCCGGTAATATATATACACTGATTGGCAGCGTACACAATGCTTTATATAGTAATGGAGTGACTGAGCGTTGGTGCACTACAGATCCCAGCTATATATACACTGATTGGCAGCGTACACAATGCTTTATATAGTAATGGAGGGACTGAGCGTTGGTGCACTACAGATCCCAGTAATATATATACACTGATTGGCAGCGTACACAATGCTTTATATAGTAATGGAGTGACTGAGCGTTGGTGTACTACATAGTTACATAGTTATTTTGGTTGAAAAAAGACATACGTCCATCGAGTTCAACCAGTATAAAGTACAACACCAGCCTGCTCCCTCACATATCCCTGTTGATCCAGAGGAAGGCGAAAAAACCCTTGCAAGGCATGGTCCAATTAGCCCCTAAAGGGAAAAATTCCTTCCCGACTCCAGATGGCAATCAGATAAAATCCCTGGATCAACATCATTAGGCATTACCTAGTAATTGTAGCCATGGATGTCTTTCAACGCAAGGAAAGCATCTAAGCCCCCTTTAAATGCAGGTATAGAGTTTGCCATAACGACTTCCTGTGGCAATGCATTCCACATCTTAATCACTCTTACTGTAAAGAACCCTTTCCTAAATAAATGGCTAAAACGTTTTTCCTCCATGCGCAGATCATGTCCTCTAGTCCTTTGAGAAGGCCTAGGGACAAAAAGCTCATCCGCCAAGGTATTATATTGCCCTCTGATGTATTTATACATGTTAATTAGATCCCCTCTAAGGCGTCTTTTCTCTAGACTAAATAAACCCAGTTTATCTAACCTTTCTTGATAAGTGAGACCTTCCATCCCACGCATCAATTTTGTTGCTCGTCTCTGCACCTGCTCTAAAACTGCAATATCTTTTTTGTAATGTGGTGCCCAGAACTGAATTCCATATTCCAGATGTGGCCTTACTAGAGAGTTAAACAGGGGCAATATTATGCTAGCATCTCGAGTTTTTATTTCCCTTTTAATGCATCCCAAAATTTTGTTAGCTTTAGCTGCAGCTGCTTGGCATTGAGTACGATTATTTAACTTGTTGTCAATGAGTACTCCTAAGTCCTTCTCCAAGTTTGATGTCCCCAACTGTATCCCATTTATTTTGTATGGTGCTAGACCATTAGTACGTCCAAAATGCATGACCTTACATTTGTCAACATTGAATTTCATCTGCCATGTATGTGCCCATATAGCCATCCTATCCAGATCCTGTTGCAATATGACACTATCTTCCTGAGAGTTAATGATTCTGCACAATTTTGTATCATCTGCAAAAATAGCAACATTGCTCACTACTGCATCTACTAGGTCATTAATAAATAAATTGAAGAGCACTGGACCCAGAACAGACCCCTGTGGGACCCCACTGCTAACAGTCTCCCATTTTGAGTATGATCCATTGACCACAACTCTTTGTTTTCTGTCCATTAGCCAGTTCCCTATCCATGAACACAGACTCTTCCCCAGTCCTTGCATCCTCAACTTTTGCACCAGACTTTTGTGGGGAACAGTGTCGAAGGCCTTTGCAAAGTCCAAGTATATCACTTCTACAGCATTCCCAATATCCATATTAGCATTCACTACCTCATAAAAGCTGAGCATGTTAGTCAAACAGGACCTGTCTTTAGTAAACCCATGTTGATGCTGAGAAATAAGATTATTTTCTACTATGAAGTTATGTATAGTATCTCTTAGTAACCCCTCAAATAGTTTGCATACAACTGATGTTAAACTTACAGGTCTATAATTTCCTGGATCAGATTTTTTGCCCTTCTTAAATAATGGGAAAACGTGGGCTGTACGCCAATCCACTGGGACTCTGCCAGTTGCAAGAGAGTCACAAAAGATAAGATAAAGGGGTTTATCTATAACTGAACTTAATTCCCTTAGGACCCGAGGATGCATGCCATCCGGGCCAGGTGCCTTGTCTATTTTTAATTTATTTAGTCTTGCCTTCACTTCTTCCTGCGTTAAGTATTTAATATTACAGTTAGAAGATTGAGACTCTTCCGCCTCTGTAGTTTGCAACAGTGCTGTTTCTTTTGTGAAGACAGAAGCAAAGAAAGCATTTAATAACTCTGCCTTACCTTGGTCATCCACCATTGAGTTCCCATCCTCATCCTTTAGGAGTCCTATACAGTCAACCTTTCTTTTTTTAGAGTTAATGTACTTGTAAAACTTTTTTGGGTTAGATTTGATATCCTTAGCGATTTGTTTTTCAGCTTCAATCTTTGCCTGCCTAATTTCTTTTTTACAATTTTTATTGCACTCCTTATAATTGCTTAGTGCAGCCTCGGTCCCCTCCTGTTTTAAGACCTTATAGGCATTCTTTTTCCTCTTCATTTTATCTTTAACCTTTCTATTCATCCATAGAGGCCTTTTTTTATTCCTAGACATTTTGTTTCCATATGGGATATACATACTACAGTATTGATTGAGTATAAGTTTAAAAGCTTGCCATTTCCCTTCAGTGTCTTTCCCTTGTAGGACATTATCCCAGTTCACCAAACTTAGTGCCTGCCTAATTTGAGTGAACTTTGCTTTTCTAAAGTTCATAGTTTTAGTGGTCCCGCTGCCCCTTGGCCTATCAGTCACCAGCTCAAACGTTATCATGTTGTGATCACTATTTCCCAAATGTTCTTGAACCTGCACATTTGATACATTATCTGGTCTATTAGAAATGATCAGATCCAGTAACGCATTCCCCCTAGTTGGTTCAGTTACCATTTGAGTCAAGTAATTGTCCTGTAGTGCTGCCAGAAATCTGCTGCTTTTACCAGAATGGGTAGCCTCAATACTCCAGTCAATGTCTGGAAAGTTGAAGTCGCCCATAATTATGACCTCATTTTTACCTGCAGCTTTTTCAATCTGCTGTAGTAATCTCAGTTCTGCAGCTTCATTAATAAGAGGTGGCCTGTAGCATACCCCAATAAGCAATTGGCAACTTTTATTTCCACCATGAATATTTACCCAAACGGACTACAGATCCCAGTAATATATATACACTGATTGGCAGCGTACACAATGCTTTATATAGTAATGGGGTGACTGAGCGTTGGTGTACTACAGATCCCAGTAATATATATACACTGATTGGCAGCGTACACAATGCTTTATATAGTAATGGGGTGACTGAGCGTTGGTGCACTACAGATCCCAGTAATATATATACACTGATTGGCAGCGTACACAATGCTTTATATAGTAATGGGGTGACTGAGCGTTGGTGTACTACAGATCCCAGTAATATATATATACACTGATTGGAAGCGTACACAATGCTTTATATAGTAATGGAGTGACTGAGCGTTGGTGCACTACAGATCCCAGTAATATATATACACTGATTGGCAGCGTACACAATGCTTTATATAGTAATGGAGTGACTGAGCGTTGGTGCACTACAGATCCCAGTAATATATATACACTGATTGGCAGCGTACACAATGCTTTATATAGTAATGGGGTGACTGAGCGTTGGTGTATTACAGATCCCAGTAATATATATACACTGATTGGCAGCGTACACAATGCTTTATATAGTACTGGAGTAACTGAGCGTTGGTGCACTACAGATCCCAGCTATATATACACTGATTGGCAGCGTACACAATGCTTTATATAGTAATGGGGTGACTGAGCGTTGGTGCACTACAGATCCCAGTAATATATATACACTGATTGGCAGCGTACACAATGCTTTATATAGTAATGGAGTGACTGAGCGTTGGTGTACTACAGATCCCAGCTATATATACACTAATTGGCAGCGTACACAATGCTTTATATAGTAATGGAGTGACTGAGCGTTGGTGTACTACAGATCCCAGCTATATATACACTGATTGGCAGCGTACACAATGCTTTATATAGTAATGGAGTGACTGAGCGTTGGTTTACTACAGATCCCAGTAATATATATACACTGATTGGCAGCGTACACAATGCTTTATATAGTAATGGAGTGACTGAGCGTTGGTGCACTACAGATCCCAGCTATATATACACTGATTGGCAGAGTACAGAATGCTTTATATAGTAATGGAGTGACTGAGCGTTGGTGTACTACAGATCCCAGTAATATATATACACTGATTGGCAGCGTACACAATGCTTTATATAGTAATGGAGTGACTGAGCGTTGGTGCACTACAGATCCCAGCTATATATACACTGATTGGCAGCGTACACAATGCTTTATATAGTAATGGAGTGACTGAGCGTTGGTGCACTACAGATCCCAGCTATATATACACTGATTGGCAGCGTGCACAATGCTTTATATAGTAATGGAGTGACTGAGCGTTGGTGTACTACAGATCCCAGTAATATATATACACTGATTGGCAGCGTACACAATGCTTTATATAGTAATGGGGTGACTGAGCGTTGGTGCACTACAGATCCCAGTAATATATACACTGATTGGCAGAGTACAGAATGCTAAATAGCAATGGGGTGACTGAGCGTTGGTGCACTACAGATCCCAGTAATATATATATACACTGATTGGCAGCGTACACAATGCTTTATATAGTAATGGAGTGACTGAGCGTTGGTGTACTACAGATCCCAGTAATATATATACACTGATTGGCAGCGTACACAATGCTTTATATAGTAATGGGGTGACTGAGCGTTGGTGCACTACAGATCCCAGCTATATATATGTTACGGCCAGAACCCGAAGTTTGGCCACTTCTAGTTCTGGCCGGCCACTTCGGGTTCTGGCCGGCCAATTCGCGAAGTGCCCGCTGCGCTGCGGCCAATGTTAGAAACGGATCGTTTACTCTGATATGAATGTATCTTCTGGCCGCAGCGCAGCGGCCAAACGTATTAATTTGTTGCAATTTTTAGCCGGCGGCAATGTAACGATTCAAGCCGCCGGCTTTTTCATCTGCCTCATCTCTCTCCCTCTCTTTCTTATGGGCAGCCGGGCGGGGACACGCGTGTCCCTCCGGAGTCGTTCGTCGCGGCAGGGAAGCCTGCCGTTCTTGCAGAGCGGGTGCTGGCAGAAGCAATGTCTGCAGCCTCCCCGCTCTGCTGCCCCTGCTGCGACGAACGACTCCCGGGGGGACTCGCGTGTCCCCTCCCCCCCCCCCCCGCCGGCTGCCCATAAGAAAGAGAGGGAGAGAGATGAGGCAGATGAAAAAGCCGGCGGCTTGAATCGTTACATTGCCGCCGGCTAAAAATTGCAACAAATTAATACGTTTGGCCGCTGCGCTGCGGCCAGAAGATACATTCATATCAGAGTAAACGATCCGTTTCTAACATTGGCCGCAGCGCAGCGGGCACTTCGCGAATTGGCCGGCCAGAACCCGAAGTGGCCGGCCAGAACTAGAAGTGGCCAAACTTCGGGTTCTGGCCGTAACATATACACTGATTGGCAGCGTACACAATGCTTTATATAGCAATGGGGTGACTGAGCGTTGGTGTACTACAGATCCCAGCTATATATACACTGATTGGCAGAGTACAGAATGCTAAATAGTAATGGGGTGACTGAGCGCCGGTGTACTACAGATCGCAGCTATATATACACTGATTGGCAGAGTACAGAATGCTAAATAGTAATAGGGTGACTGAGCGTTGGTGTACTACAGATCGCAGCAATATAACACTGATTGGCAGAGTACAGAATGCTAAATAGTAATGTGGTGACTGAGCGCCGGTGTACTACTGAACGCAGCAGCACACACATTGACTGGGGGGGACCCTGGCTAGCCTGGCTGGAGAGCGAGAGAGACTCTATCTAACCTGCCTGCCTACCCAAAGCTAATCCCACAGACAAATGACGGGGAAATGACGCGGATCGGGTATTTATTTACCCGACCCACGTGACCCGTTCGGCCAATCAGAGCACGTTCGGGCCGAACCACGTGACCCGTTCGGCCAATCACAGCGCTAGCCAAATGTTCGGGGGACCGTTCGGCCATGCGCTCGCAGTTCGGCCATATGGCCGAACGGTTTTGCCGAACACCATGAGGTGTTCGGCCGAACTCGAACATCACCCGAACAGGGTGATGTTCTGCAGAACCCGAACAGTGGCGAACACTGTTCGCCCAACACTACTTCTTACCACAATAAACGTGATGTGCTGAGAAAAAAGAAAGTGAACACAGATAAACCAAAACACCACAGAACGGACTTAGGAAGAATTCTGAGCAGTTCTCAGGGCATTGTGCCAGATTGGCAGACACCTCTTTATTTACCCAAGATTGCTGTCTAGGTGAACAGCAATGATTTAAGACAGGCATGTATGCTAAAATACACACAATTATTAACGCCTTTATTAATCTTGTTGTAATTTTTTGGCTTAGACCTCAGATATAATGCCCTCATGTTTTGTTTTCTTATTTCTTTTTCCAGGGCTTCATCAAACAGTCTTTAATTTCCCTGACACACAAACCATAGATGACCGGGTTGGCCATGGATGGAATAAGAAAGTATATTATGCTGGTGAGGTTCTGAAAGTCATATGAAATGGATTCATCCACCTTGTGCAAGAAGGAGGACAAGAGGCCACAGAAATAGACCAGAAGAGCGACTAGAACATGGTTGCCACAGGTGTGAAGAGCTTTATGTCGGGCACTGCCAGAGGCAATCTTCAGGACTGCTGTGAGAACTTTCATGTAGCAGACCAACAAGATGGTGATATCGGAAAGTGTGACACCTGTCCTTGACATCAAGCCAATTATCTGGCTTCTGGAGACATCTCCACAAGCCAAGCTAACAAGCACGATGTACTCACACATGAAGTTCAGGATGATGTTGGGCTTACAGTAATTGAGTTTTGATGCCAGATACAGAAAGACTGTTGCAATTACACTATTCCTGGCCAGTCCTGCTAAGGCCAGGTGGAGCAGGGAAGTCTTGGTTACTATTGTATGGTAGTGCAGTGGTCTACAGATTGCAATATACCTGTCAAATGCCATCAAGAGGAGAACAACAGACTTGAACATGGAGGTTGATTGGCTAATAAATAACTGTGTCAGACAGCCAGCGCGGGAAATCTGGTTAACCCCAAGAAAGCTCAGAGTCATCTTGGGCATGACTGTGGTGGTGCTGGCAATGTTTACCACGAGGAAGAGAGTAATGAGGACATACATGGGAGAGTGAAGGTTCTTCTGCCACCAAATAGCTGAAGAAATTACAAGGTTTAGGACAAGGGTCAGGCCATAAATCGAGAAGAACAGGAAGGCCAGGATCTGCCTCTGTTTTGTGATTCCAGGAAATGGGAAGAAAAAAAATTCTGTGAAATAATGAGAGAGATTCTGAGCCAGAGCCATTCTCTGTGTGAGGCCACCATCTTCCATAACAAACGCTGAAAGAGAGGAACATGAAACATGAAGCTTGAGGTAGCCGTATCCCCCCCCCCCCCGCCTTCTATCCAAGCTTGTTAGACTGGTATGTATATCATAGAGCTCAGCAGTGGAGAAGGGAAGAGTTGCCTGCTGATATTAAAGTAATATTAAAAAAAAAAAAAAACAGATACTTACCTAAGGAGAGGGAAGGCTCTGGGTCCTCCTGGCCCCGCGTTCCATCGCTGGCTTCCCCATTAGCGGTCTTCGACCAATGGATCAAAGGCTCCTCTCTGCCACTGCGGAAAACTTCAGGGGTCTTTGGGAGCCAAAGTGTTCTTTATGACGGGCCCGCTCCGTACTGGGCATGTCCGAGCACGCGCTCTTGCACACTCGCCCATATGCAGTACAGAGCCGCCATCTTCGGGAGCACCTGGGCTCCAAAACTAAAGGGACTGTGAGAGGAATGGGAAGGTTCTATAGGAGCCAGAGCCTTACCTCTCCTTAGGTAAGTAGTTTTTTTTTTTTAATTTTGCTTGAGACTCACTTTAACCACATAACGACCGCCCCCAGCCGATGGGCGGCGGCAAAGTCTGGGCCCAAACGACCGCAATACGCCCATCGGCGGGGGCGGCTGCGGGAGTGGCTATGCGGCGATCGCGTCATTCGTGACGCGATCAGCCGCCGGGGACTGGCTCCGCCCCCCGTTCGCCGTAACCCGCCGGCCGTTCGGAAGCGCCGGCGGGTTACTGGCATCCGGATCGCCGCTGCAACAGTGTATAATAGGCTTTGTAATGTATACAAAGCCTATTATACTGGCTGCCTCCTGCCCTGGTGGTCCCAGTGTCCGAGGGACCACCAGGGCAGGCTGCAGCCACCCTAGTCTGCACCAAACACACTGATTTCCCCCCCCCCTGCCCCCTGATCGCCCACAGCACCCCTCAGACCCCCCCCTGCCCACCCCCCAGACCACTGTTTGCACCCAGTCACCCTCCTAATCACCCATCAATCACTCCCTGTCACTATCTGTCAACGCTATTTTTTTTTTAAGTCCCTAATCTGCCCCCTACTCCCTCCTGATCACCCCCCCACCCCTCAGATTCTCCCCAGACCCCCCCCAGACCCCCCCCCCCCCGTGTACTGTATGCATCTATCCCCCCTGATCACCTGTCAATCACCTGTCAATCACCTGTCAATCACCTGTCAATCACCCGTCAATCACCCCCTGTCACTGCCACCCATCAATCAGCCCCTGATCTGCCCCTTGCGGGCAATCTGATCACCCCCCCACACCAATAGATCGCCCGCAGATCCGACATCAGATCACCTCCCAAATCCATTGTTTACATCTATTCTCTCCTCTAAACACCCACTAATTACCCATCAATCACCCCCTATCACCACCTGTCACTGTTACCCATCAGATTAGACCCTAATCTGCCCCTTGCGGGCACCCAATCACCTGCCCACACGCTCAGATTGCCCTCAGACCCCCCCCTTATCAATTCGCCCGTGCAATATTTACATCTGTTCTCCCCTGTAATAACCCACTGATTACCTGTCAATCACCCATCAATCACCCCCTGTCACTGCCACCCATCAATCACCCCCTGTCACTGCCACCCATCAATCAGCCCCTAACCTGCCCCTTGCGGGCAATCTGATCACCCACCCACACCAATAGATCGCCCGCAGATCCGACATCAGATCACCTCCCAAATCCATTGTTTACATCTATTCTCTCCTCTAAACACCCACTAATTACCCATCAATCACCCCCTATCACCACCTGTCACTGTTACCCATCAGATTAGACCCTAATCTGCCCCTTGCGGGCACCCAATCACCTGCCCACACGCTCAGATTGCCCTCAGACCCCCCCCTTATCAATTCGCCCGTGCAATATTTACATCTGTTCTCCCCTGTAATAACCCACTGATTACCTGTCAATCACCCATCAATCACCCCCTGTCACTGCCACCCATCAATCACCCCCTGTCACTGCCACCCATCAATCAGCCCCTAACCTGCCCCTTGCGGGCAATCTGATCACCCACCCACACCAATAGATCGCCCGCAGATCCGACATCAGATCACCTCCCAAATCCATTGTTTACATCTATTCTCTCCTCTAAACACCCACTAATTACCCATCAATCACCCCCTATCACCACCTGTCACTGTTACCCATCAGATTAGACCCTAATCTGCCCCTTGCGGGCACCCAATCACCCGCCCACACCTCAGAACGCCCTCAGACCCCAGCCCTGATCACCTCGCCAGTGCATTGCTTGCATCTATTTCCCCCCTCTAATCACACCTTGAGACACCCATCAATCACCTCCTGTCACCCCCTAGCACACCTACCCATCAGATCAGGCCCTAATTTGCCCCGTGTGGGCTCCTGATCACTCGGCCAAACCCTCAGATCCCCCTCAGACCCCCTTCCGATCACCTCCCCAGTGCATTGATTGCATCTATTTTCCCCTCTAACCGCCCCCTGAGACACCCATCAATCACCTCCTGTCACCCCCCTAGCACTCCTATCCATCAGATCAGGCCCAATACATCCTGTCATCTAAGAGGCCACCCTGCTTATGACCGATTCCACAAAATTTGCCCCCTCATAGACCACCTGTCATCAAAATTTGCAGATGCTTATACCCCTGAACAGTCATTTTGAGAAATTTGGTTTCCAGACTACTCACAGTTTTGGGCCCGTAAAATGCCAGGGCAGTATAGGAACCCCACAAGTGACCCCATTTTAGAAAGAAGACACCCCAAGGTATTCTGTTAGGTGTATGATGAGTTCATAGAATATTTTATTTTTTGTCAAAAGTTAGCGGAAATTGGATTGTTATTGTTTTTTTCACAAAGTGTCATTTTTCACTAACTTGTGAGAAAAAATAAAATCTTCTATGAACTCACCATACCCCTAACGGAATACCTTGGGGTGTCTTCTTTCTAAAATGGGGTCACTTGTGGGGTTCCTATACTGCCCTGGCATTTTAGGGGCCCTAAACCGTGAGGAGTAGTCTAGAAAACAAATGCCTCAAAATGACCTGTGAATAGGACGTTGGGCCCCTTAGCGCACCTAGGCTGCAAAAAAGTGTCACACATGTGGTATCGCCATACTCAGGAGAAGTAGTATAATGTGTTTTGTGGTGTATTTTTACACATACCCATGCTGGGTGGGAGAAATCTCTCTGTAAATGGACAATTGTGTGTAAAAAAAATCAAAAATGTGTCATTTACAGAGATATTTCTCCCACCCAGCATGGTTATATGTAAAAATACACCACAAAACACATTATACTACTTCTTCTGAGTACGGCGATACCACATGTGTGACACTTTTTTGCAGCCTAACTGTGCTAAGGGGCCCAAAGTCCAATGAGTACCTTTAGGATTTCACAGGTCATTTTGAGACATTTGGGTTCAAGACTACTCCTCACGGTTTAGGGCCCCTAAAATGCCAGGGCAGTATAGGAACCCCACAAGTGACCCCATTTTAGAAAGAAGACACCCCAAGGTATTCTTTTAGGTGTATGATGAGTTCATAGAAGATTTTATTTTTTGTCACAAGTTAGCGGAAATTGATATGTATTGTTTTTTTTTTCACAAAGTGTCATTTTCCGCTAACTTGTGACAAAAAAAAAATCTTCTATGAACTCACCATACTCCTAACAGAATACCTTGGGGTGTCTTCTTTCTAAAATGGGGTCACTTGTGGGGTTCCTATACTGCCCTGGCATTTTAGGGGCCCTAAACCGTGAGGAGTAGTCTAGAATCCAAATGCCTCAAAATGACCTGTGAATAGGACGTTAGGCCCCTTAGCGCACCTAGGTTGCAAAAAAGTGTCACACATGTGGTATCGCCGTACTCAGAAGAAGTAGTATAATGTGTTTTGGGGTGTATTTTTATACATACCCATGCTGGGTGGGAGAAATCTCTCTGTAAATGGACAATTGTGTGTAAAAAAAATCAAATAATTGTCATTTACAGAGATATTTCTCCCACCCAGCATGGGTATGTGTAAAAATACACCCCAAAACACATTATACTACTTCTCCTGAGTACGGCGGTACCACATGTGTGGCACTTTTTTGCACCCTAAGTGCGCTAAGGGGCCCAAAGTCCAATGAGTACCTTTAGGATTTCACAGGTCATTTTGCCACATTTGGTTTCAAGACTACTCCTCACGGTTTAGGGCCCCTAAAATGCCAGGGCAGTATAGGAACCCCACAAATGACTCCATTTTAGAAAGAAGACACCCCAAGGTATTCCGTTAGGAGAATGGCGAGTTCATAGAAGATTTTATTTTTTGTCACAAGTTAGCGGAAAATGACACTTTGTGAAAAAAAACAATTACAATCAATTTCCGCTAACTTGTGACAAAAAAAAAAAATCTTCTATGAACTCACCATACATCTAACGGAATACCTTGGGGTGTCTTCTTTCTAAAATGGGGTAATTTGTGGGGTTCCTATACTGTCCTGGCATTTTAGGGGCCCTAAACCGTGAGGAGTAGTCTTGAAACGAAATTTCTCAAAATGACCTGTGAAATCCTAAAGGTACTCATTGGACTTTGGGCCCCTTAGCGCAGTTAGGGTGCAAAAAAGTGCCACACATGTGGTATCGCCGTACTCAGGAGAAGTAGTATAATGTGTTTTGGGGTGTATTTTTCCACATACCCATGCTGAGTGGGAGAAATATCTCTATAAATAGACAATTGTGTGTAAAAAAAATAAAAAAATTGTCATTTACGGAGATATTTCTCCCACCCAGCATGTGTATGTGTAAAAATACACCCCAAAACACATTATACTACTTTTCCTGAGTACGGCAATACCACATGTGTGGCACTTTTTTGCGGCCTAACTGCGCTAAGGGGCCCAAAGTCCAATGAGCATCTTTAGGCTTTACAGGGGTGCTTACAATTAGGCACCCCCCAAATGCCAGGACAGTAAACACACCCCACAAATGACCCCATTCTGGAAAGTAGACACTTCAAGGTATTCAGAGAGGAGCATAGTGAGTCCGTGGCAGATTTCATTTTTTTTTGTCGCAAGTTAGAAGAAATGGAAACTTTTTTTTTTTTTTTTTTTTGTCACAAACTGTCATTTTCCGCTAACTTGTGACAAAAAATAAAATCTTCTATGAACTCACCATGCCTCTCACTGAATACTTTGGGATGTCTTCTTTCCAAAATGGGGTCATTTGGGGGGTATTTGTACTATCCTGGAATTTTAGCCCCTCATGAAACATGACAGGTGCGCAGAAAAGTCAGAGATGCTTGAAAATGGGAAAATTCACTTTTGGCACCATAGTTTGTAAACGCTATAACTTTTACCCAATCCAATAAATATACACTGAATGTTTTTTTTTTTATCAAAGACATGTAGCAGAATAACTTTCGCGCTCAAATGTATAGGAAATTTTACTTTATTTGAAAAATGTCAGCACAGAAAGTTAAAAAAGTCATTTTTTTGACAAAATTCATGTCTTTTTTGATGAATATAATAAAAAGTAAAACTCGCAGCAGCAATCAAATAGCATCAAAAGAAAGCTGTATTAGTGACAAGAAAAGGAGGTAAAATTCATTTAGGTGGTAGGTTTTATGACCGAGCAATAAACCGTGAAAGCTGCAGTGGTCTGAATGGAGAAAAAGGCTCTGGTCCTTAAGGGGCGAAAAGACTGTGGTCCCGAAGTGGTTAAAGCAAACCTGAAGTGAGAGGTATATGGAGGATGACATATTTATAAAATGTTAACAATGCAGATTGCCTGGCAGTCCTGCTGATCCTCTGCCTCTAAAACTTTTAGCCATAGACCCGGAAAAAGCATGCAGCAGATCAGATGTTTCTGAAAAAAATGCATATTTCATGTTATTTTATACAACTCATATAGCTAAAGCAATAAAGAAAGCTGAACTGATTTCACATGAAAATCATTGAAATACTTTGACAAACAAATGTAAGCAGTCGTTCCTCCTGGACACACAGTGACAGAGATGAGCTGGGTCAGTGGTAAAGCATACCTTCCTCTCTGCAGAGCGCCTGGCCAAGTGACTGTCTCCTCGGACCTCCCAGCCAATCCTTCTCTCTATATATTCCCCCAAATCAGATTCCCCATGTGCTCATTAGTCATTAATGACCAGAGGGACACTGACATCATCATGAAGCCATCTAGCTCAGCATATTCTACATAGAACACAAATAAACAATAATGAGGGTATTTGCTTATTAATAATTGCTGGAGTTTAAATAGAGTGACCAGACGTCCTGGTTTACCCGGGACAGGTCCCGGATTCGGGGTCCCCTGTCCCAGGCTGCATGAGGTCCCGGAAAATGTCCCGCTTTTAGCAGCGGGACGTCCCGGCTGCCGAAGCCCTGTACTGGAGACTATTTGTGTCTCCAGTACAGGGCTTCGGGCGCCATCTTGCAGTAGCCCTGCTCTGCCTGCCAGCGCGGGAGAATGCAGGAGGAGCAAGACGGTCCCAGGAGCAGCGCGCCAGAGGCCGGCCAGGAGCGAGAGGAGACTTCTGCCAGGTGAGTAAATTCTTTTTTTTCCAGGTGTTATGTTGCCCAAATTGTGTTTATTTTGCACTGACATGTTGCCCACAATGCGTTCATTTTGTACTGATATGTTGCCCACAATGCGTTTATTTTGTGCTGACATGTTGCCCACAGTGCGTTTATTTTGTGCTGGCTTGTTTGCCTGCAGTGCGTTTATTTTATGCTAACATGTTGCCCACAATGCGTTTATTTTGTGCTGACATGTTGCCTATTGCGTTTATTTTGTGCTGACATGTTGCCCACAATGCGTTTATTTTGTACTGACATGTTGCCCTTAATGCGTTTATTTTGTGCTGACAAGTTGCCCACAATGCATTTATTTTGTGCTGACTTGTTTGCCCGCAGCGCGTTTATTTTGTGCTGACATGTTGCCCATTGCGTTTATTTTGTACTGACATGTTGCCCACAATGCGTTTATTTTGTGCTGACATGTTGCCCACAATGCGTTTATTTTGTGCTGACATGTTGCCCACAATGTATTTATTTTGTGCTGACATGTTGCCCACAATGCGTTTATTTTGTGCTGACATGTTGCCCACAATGCGTTTATTTTGTGCTGACTTGTTTGCCCGCAGCGCGTTTATTTTGTGCTGACATGTTGCCCATTGCGTTTATTTTGTACTGACATGTTGCCCACAATGCGTTTATTTTGTGCTGACATGTTGCCCACAATGCGTTTATTTTGTGCTGACATGTTGCCCACAATGTATTTATTTTGTGCTGACATGTTGCCCACAATGCGTTTATTTTGTGCTGACATGTTGCCCACAATGCGTTTATTTTGTGCTGACATGTTGCCCACAATGCGTTTATTTTGTACTGACATGTTGCCCTTAATGCGTTTATTTTGTGCTGACAAGTTGCCCACAATGCATTTATTTTGTGCTGACTTGTTTGCCCGCAGCGCGTTTATTTTGTGCTGACATGTTGCCCATTGCGTTTATTTTGTACTGACATGTTGCCCACAATGCGTTTATTTTGTGCTGACATGTTGCCCACAATGCGTTTATTTTGTGCTGACATGTTGCCCACAATGTATTTATTTTGTGCTGACATGTTGCCCACAATGCGTTTATTTTGTGCTGACATGTTGCCCACAATGCGTTTATTTTGTGCTGACATGTTGCCCATTGCATTTATTTTGTGGTGACATGTTGCCCACATTGCGTTTATTTTCTGGTGTCTGGGGTAACTGTTGCTGCATTTATCATTTAATGGTCATAGTTGGCTGTGTTTGCTGCTTTGGGGTTACGGTATACTATTAAATAGCATCACACAGTTTCTGCACACCCATGATGCGAAACCTCGTTTGACCACATCATGGCGTAAACACTGCTTTCTTATGCTTCGCTGTTACATCATTATGTTAGCTCCGCCCATATAATGTCATTGTCACGCCCATTTTTCGGCGCCCCCCCCGTTGTTTCGACTCTAGTTTAAAGTCATTTCAGATGTGCCTACATGGATTGAACTTTGTATGCTATTCACAGGGAATCTTTTGATAAGCCTTGGGCGGTAAACAAAGGCCTGTATTTCATACTGCGAACCGCAATAGACTTCAATGGGGAGGTGAACTTTGAAAAATAGAAAAAATTATGCTGGCCCCAAAAGTGATGGAAAAGATGTTTCAAGGGGTCTAACACCTGGAGGGGGGCATGGCGGAGTGGGATGCACGCCAAAAGTCCCGGGGAAAAATCTGGATGTGAAGCAAAACAGCGTTTTAAGGGCAGAAATCACATTGAATGCTAAATTGCAGGCCTAACGTGCTTTCAAACATCTTGCATGTGTATACATCAAACAGGGAGTGTAATTAAGGTACTGCTTCACACTGACACACCAAACTCACTGTGTAACGCACCGCAAACAGCTGTTTGTGTAGTGACGGCCATGCTGGACTACTGCGCAACATAACGAGATTGCTCTTCCTCACTCAGTGATGTCAGGTAATGTGTGACTTCCTTCTCAACTTTCCATGGCATTGTTAAAAAGTTTACGTTTTGTTTTTAAATTACATTTTCTACTTGCTGTGTACTTGTTCAGTACCGCTACAATGAGAATCCTATGGAGGCGGGCAAGTCTGGCATTGTGACCCCGGGTAATGGCCGGGGAATGAGGGATGGAATCCGGTGTGGAGCCTGAGCAACGGCTACCACTACACAGGCAAGGAGGGCAGCAGGCAGGCATGCACGCCCGCCCGCCCCGAGGTAGTGACCAAAAATAACAATACAGGAGGACTATCGAGGGCTTGCTGTATTTGAAATGAATGTACTTTAAATCCTTTAACGAAAACCAGTTGTGGCGGGCAAAGATGACACCACATTCCTTTCACAAGAATCATATGGAGGCGGGCAAGTCTGCCATTTGTGACTCCGGGTAATGACCGGGGAATGAGGGATGGAATCCGGTGTGGAGCCTGAGCAACGGCTACCACTACACAGGCAAGGAGGGCAGCAGGCAGGCATGCACGCCCGCCCGCCCCGAGGTAGTGACCAAAAATAACAATACAGGAGGACTATCGAGGGCTTGTTGTATTTGAAATGAATGTACTTTAAATCCTTTAACGAGAACCAGTTATGGCGGGCAAAGATGACACCACATTCCTTTCACGAGAATCATATGGAGGCGGGCAAGTCTGACATTGTCACCACGGGTAATGGGCGGGGAATGAAGGTTGGATTCCGGCCCAAAGTGGGAGCCTGCTGAAACCCATGCTGTAGCTGCCCTGACCGTGCTTTGCAGACGAGGCATCTGTGATCAGATGGACCCTTGACCCAGCGGAAGACAAACCAAGCCGAAAGCATTTGCCAAGAATGTTTTACGGAGGGCAAGTTTTTTGCCTTTTTTTTCAATTGTTTGAAATTGTAAATGGTTGTATTTTTAAATTCTTTGAAAATGTAGATGGTTGTATTTTTAAATTGTTTAAAACTGTATCCATTCAAGTGCAAGTTATGCACTGACTGCCAGGTATAATGTGCAGTCACAGATGCAGTGAAAGGTATGCAGTGACTGCAAACAGCCGTTTGTGTAGTGACGGCCGTGCTGGACTGGTGCGCACCATGACGAGAGTGCAGGTGATGGTGGCTTTTCAGCCCATATGGTCGCCCGGCTGATGTAGCTGAATGACAGAACAGTGACTGTCCAGCTGATCAAATTTGGTCTGACCACAATGAAACAACGACCTTATTATCTTTGGTGTTCCACCCCCACCCGAGACACTCATATAGCCGGCGGTCATTGCTTCATTGTGATACACAAGCCCCTTCACGGTAATGATCACGAAGGGGGATGGGCACATGTACATGCCTTTTGTTCTTTTGTTGCAGCCGCCTGCAGTTCAGCCAGAAAAATTAGGCAGGCATGTGCATGTCCCAGAAAAATTAGTATAGCGGCCGCTGCTAGCAGCGGCCTTAAAAATTCTGGAATCCGCCTAGAGTCCTGGACCCTGGTGTTGGTGGCGGAGAAGGCAGTCAAGCGGCCTGCAGGCAGAGATGCTGTGTGTGGGGACTAACTTAGTCTTCTGTCGTGCAATAGCCCTCAGGGATCCATGCCTCGTTCATTTTGATAAAGGTCAGGTACTGAACACTGTCATGACTTAGGCGACTTCTCTTCTCAGTGAAAATGCCTCCAGCTGCACTGAAGGTCCTTTCTGACAGGACGCTTGCGGCAGGGCAAGAGAGAAGTTGTATGGCAAATTGGGACAGCTCTGGCCACAGGTCAAACATGCGCAACCAGTAGAGCAAGGGTTCATCGTCGCTGCTCGCAGTCGCAGTGTGTACATCCACACTTAAGGCCAGGTAGTCGGCTACCTGCCGGTCCAGGCGTTGGTGGAGGGTGGATCCCGAAGGGCTACTGCGAGGCATTGGACTAAAGAATGTCCGCATGTCCGACATCACCCCGAGATCGCTGGGGCGTCCTGTCCTTGCCTGCGTGGACTGGTGAGGAGGAGGAGGAATACTGCCAGTGGTCACTCAACACAAACGTAGTTATATGCAGTGAGGTGAGTTCACTCAACAGAAAAGGTAGATATGCAGTGAGGTGAGTTCACTCAACCCAAAGGTAGTTATATATGCAGTGAGGTGAGTTCACTCAACACAAAATGTAGCTATGTGCAGTGAGGTGAGTTCACTCAACAGAAAAGGTAGTTATATATGCAGTGAGGTGAGTTCACTAAACACAAAAGGTAGCTATGTGCAGTGAGGTGAGTTCACTCAACCCAAAGGTAGTTATATATGCAGTGAGGTGAGTTCACTCAACACAAAATGTAGCTATGTGCAGTGAGGTGAGTTCACTCAACCCAAAGGTAGTTATATATGCAGTGAGGTGAGTTCACTGAACACAACAGGTAGTTAGATGCAGTCAGCTGAGTTCACTCAACACAAACGTAGTTATATGCAGCGAGGTGAGTTCACTCAACAGAAAAGGTAGATATGCAGTGAGGTGAGTTCACTCAACCCAAAGGTAGTTATATATGCAGTGAGGTGAGTTCACTGAACACAAAAGGTAGCTATATGCAGTGAGGTGAGTTCACTCAACCCAAAGGTAGTTATATATGCAGTGAGGTGAGTTCACTGAACACAACAGGTAGTTAGATGCAGTCAGCTGAGTTCACTCAACACAAACGTAGTTATATGCAGCGAGGTGAGTTCACTCAACAGAAAAGGTAGATATGCAGTGAGGTGGGTTCACTGAACACAACAGGTAGTTAGATGCAGTGAGGTGAGTTCACTGAACACAACAGGTAGTTAGATGCAGTGAGGTGAGTTCACTCAACAAAAAAGGTAGTTATGTGCAGCGAGGTGGGTTCACGCAACACAAACGTAGGTGTATGCAGTGATGAGGTGAGTTAACTAAACACAACAGGTACTAGTAGTAGGTAAATGCAGTACTGGGTAGGTAGTACAATGTGCAGCTCCCTGTCACACACACAGGTGTCACTGAATGTGCTGCTGAATGCTGGTGGGCTGCTGGGTGTGGGACACACACATTATGAATTAGCAATGCTGTCTAAGCAACACAAGTGTCTCACACACACAGGTAGTAGTCACTGAATGTGCTGCTGCTGCTGCTGGTGGGCTGCTGGCAGTGGGACACACACATTATGAATTAGCAATGCTGTCTAAGCAACACAAGTGTCTCACACACACAGGTAGTAGTCACTGAATGTGCTGCTGCTGCTGGCAGTGGGACACACAGTATGAATCAGCAATGCTGTCTAAAAACACAAGTGTCTCACACACACAGGTAGTCACTGAATGTGCTGCTGCTGCTGGCAGTGGGACACACAGTATGAATTAGCAATGCTGTCTAAAAAACACAAGTGTCTCACACACACAGGTAGTCACTGAATGTGCTGCTGCTGGCAGTGGGACACACAGTATGAATTAGCAATGCTGTCTAAAAAACACAAGTGTCAGTTTCGAACACAGAAAAAAAAAATTGATCACACGAGCAGGATGAGCTCTGAAAAGAGCTTTTCTGGGGCGCTATTATAGCAATAAGATTCAGCTAAGCAAGCTAAGAAGGCAAGAGCCTGACTAATCTGTCCCTAGGAGAAAAAGTCTGCAGCAGCTGTCCCTGTTCTGTCTCTAGCAGGCACACGAGTGAGGCTAATGGCCGCCGGAGCCTGCCTTATATAAGGGGGGGTGGGGCTCCAGGGCTTAGTATAGCCGGATTGGCTACAATGTGCCTGCTGACTGTGATGCAGAGGGTCAAAGTTGACCCTCATAGAGCATTATGGGGCGAATCGAACTTCCGGGAAAGTTTGCCTTCGCCGGCAAAGGCGAACCACCCGATGTTCACCTGGAACCGTTCGCCGGCGAACCATTCGGCCCATCTCTACTAGTAATCTAAGCCATGGAGGAGGGGTCTTCTGAGGAGATATCAAGGGGACTTTTGCTAAAGCTCTCTTTCTTGGAATGCTGCCATGGACTGTGGGACAGAAAGGGGCTCAGCTAATGAAATTGTGTGACTGTGCATAGGGTATATAGAGCCATTATGTGAGTCACATAGTTTGTACTGTATGCTCTAACTTGTACATATGTATATTTGTAAATAAACCCCTTGTATTTAACCTTTGAGAAGACCTCGAGTGTCTGGTCATTAATAGAGAAATAAGTAAGCTAGAGTACATTCTACAATAATGTAAAGGTATATGGGTTATGTAACTGAGGGCCAGTGCACACCAAAAAGTGCTAGCCTAATCGCAAATGCTCATCGCTTTTTGAAGTGATTTTTCAGAGCGATTCTAGGCATGTGTCTAGTGATTTTCTAAGCATGCCTAGTGATTTTTGTAGCATTTTGGTGTAGCGTTTTTTATTTTTTGTTACAGTAGAGATGCTACTTAACAGCTTCTGTAACAAAAACTTTTGGGAAATGGCTCTGATCTGGCGCTTTTCAGAGCGATTTTCCACTTTCCTATACTTAACACTGAGGCTGAATCGCCTCAGAAATCAGCAGAAATGCTGCAGGACCCGAGTTTGCGTTTGGTAGAAAATCACATCGCTCTGGTGTGCTCCATCCCATGCAAATACATTAGCCAAATGTTTTTCAAAGCGCTGGTGTGCTCAGAAGCGCTCGTGGTGTGAACGAGCCCTGATTCAGGTTATGTAACTATTGGGTTCATTCAAAAACACTCACAAATTACACATTCTCTCTCCTTACTTAGTTTTCACCACAACTAAAAAATGTTCTTTCAGCACCTTTGAAGGAAAATAAACCCTCAAAATGTTTTTTTGTTCTGATTAACTTTTCTCGCCCTACTTTTTTTTTTGTACTTTATTGCTTGCTGTGTACTTTAAAGAGACTCCGTAACAAAAATTGCATCCTGTTTTTTATCATCCTACAAGTTCAAAAAGCTATTCTAATGTGTCCTGGCTTACTGCAGCACGTTCTACTATCACCATCTCTGTAATAAATCAACTTATCTCTCTCTTGTCAGACTTGTCAGGCCTGTGTCTGGAAGGCTGCCAAGTTCTTCAGTGTTGTGGTTCTGCTATGAACTCACCCTTCCAGGCCCCTCTATGCACACTGCCTGTGTGATATTTAGATTAGGGCAACTTCTCTCTTCTCTCTTATCTTTTACAAGCTGGATAAATCCTCCTCTGAGCTGGCTGGGCTTTCACATACTGAGGATTACAGACAAGGGCAAAGCTGTTTGCAGGAAGAAATGAGCAGCCTGAAACTTCAGTGCATGAGAACAGGGGGAAAGAAACACACAAATGATCTCTTGAGATTCAAAAGGAAGTGTGTATACAGCCTGCTTGTGTATGGATGTATTTTCTATGTGTGGACATACTGTACATCAACCTACTTCCTGTTTTGGTGGCCATTTTGTTTGTTTATAAACAAACTTTTTAAAACTGTTTTTAACCACTTTTAATGCGGCGAGGAGCGGCGAAATTGTGTCAGAGGGAAATAGGAGATGTCCCCTAACGCACTGGTATGTTTACTTTTGTGCGATTTTAACAATACAGATTCTCTTTAAAGAGACACCTAAACCTAAGAAATGCAGCTCTGGCTCCTGCGAAACCACAGCCGACAAAGGATAAGCTGTGGTGCTGGTGCAGTAGCGCCTTCAATATCTACCTTCCCCGGCAGTAGTGGATCTCCATCGCATCAGGGGTAGGTAAATGTTTACCTCACCGATATTCGGGGGGCTTTCCAGCACTGGATTGCCGCAACGGAGGAGGACAGAGGATGCCTCATTAGGACCCTGAGGCTTCCCACACCCGAGGTAAGTATTCCTCAGAGGGTTTTTTCTCACAGATTTTCTTTAAAGGTTTTATAGATAAGACAACAGATAAAGGGGCTGATCCACAAAGCGACATTATGCTGAAATGCATGGATTTATACACAGTTTACACGTATTAGACCTTGCTGCTTAAAATATAGTGCACCTGATCCAATTCACCTTTTATTCTATAAGTGGCCATACATCAGGCGAGTGACCGATTTCCGGTCGCATTAATCAATCGGACATGCTGCAAGATGTAGGGCCAACTCCCTTGATTGGGTGCGCTGCGGTAATGGCGAGTGATACCGGGACGAGCGACGAACATGACGAAGCCCCCGGCACTGTCCCTCCTAATGTTTAATGTCCTCTCCCGGTGCCCAGTGCAAGCTGTACATTACCTGTTCGCAGCCTCCACTTGCTCCAGACTCCCTCCGCCTGACGTCACACACACACCCTTACTAGGCAACCATGTGGGGTGCACGTATATGGAAAACGCAGGGAGCTCGATGCAGAAGCTATGGACAGGTAATTTATAGCTTGCACTGGGCACCAGGGGGACATTAACCACTTACAAGTACCAGTGGTCTCTGCCCCCTTAAGGACCAGAGACCGCAGGTGCAAGAAACGGCGGAATATCGAAGAATTGCCATACCCACCGCAATCCCCATCCACACCACACGCCAGGAACCTCAAGCAAACCACTCCGCTGTCTCAATGACGGCAGAGCTCTGAGAGCTGCTCAGGACTAGTCAAATTACTATAAGTTGTTTGTACACATGCCCTGACATGACAGTCAATTGCCCAATAGTCATCCCAAATGATCCGCAAGTTGAATTGGCCAAACCGCCTCTTATCAGTTGGTCGTTTAGGTGTCCACATGTCCAATTTATCATCCGACCAACTAGTTTGAACGACAGTTGGTTTGAAAAGTTGAACGTGTGTACAAGCCTTAAGTTAAAAGGAACTCTGTCGGGTCAGTTGGGAGTCGGGACAATAAAAGTTGTGTATGGCTGAAAAAAACATTCTGACATTTGGAAAAAGATAAGAAGTTTAACCATTTATGCCTCCAGGACGTAGTACCTATGTCCAAGAGGCCATGTGCGCGTCCGCGCGCTCCCGCGGCCGATCGCGCGGGTGCACACACACTCCCGGCCTTGGATTCGGTAGCCCAGGAATCAATGTATCAGGCTATGGTGCCCGATCACTGATTCCTCTCCCCCGCTGAAAAAGCGACAGCTTCTCTCGAAAGCTACGCTTTTTCTGAAGCTATGTCCCTCTAAGCGTACATTGTACGCTTAGAGTGACGTCATGTAAACAAGCTCAAGATTGCCAT
Source organism: Hyperolius riggenbachi (assembly GCF_040937935.1). Lineage (NCBI taxonomy): Eukaryota > Metazoa > Chordata > Amphibia > Anura > Hyperoliidae > Hyperolius > Hyperolius riggenbachi. The sequence goes on from NC_090647.1 coordinate 13,633,424, forward strand.
CTTGTGGTCAAAAAGTAAAACTACAAGTAAAAGTAAAAAAACATTACAATACACAAATATTTCCCCAAATAAAACACTATTTATATCCCACCCTCCCAAAAATGCCCACATAAAATGTTTAATAAAAAAAACAAAAACATTACTATAAAAAAAAACAACATAAATATTTACCTAAGGGTTAAAACTTTTTAAATATCTATGTAAAGATGAAATATTTCTCTCTATTTTTTTTTTTTTTTTTATAAGCTTGTAAATAGTGCTGGACGCAAAACGGAAAAAATGTTCTTTTATTTCCAAATAAAATATTGTCGCGATATATTGTGATAGGGACATCATTTAAACTGTGAAATAACCGTGACATATGGGCAAATACAATACGTGGGTTTTAATTATGGAGGCATGTTTTATTTTAAAACTATAATGGCCGAAAACTGACAAATAATGATTTTTTTCATTTTTTTTCTTATTCTTACTGTTAAAATGCATTTACAGTAAGGCAGCTCTTAGCAAAATGTACCCCCCAAAGAAAGCCTAATTGGTGGCGGAAAAAAACAAGATATAGATCAGTTCATTGTGATAAGTAGTGATAAAGTTATAAGCTAATGAATGGGAGGTGAACATTGCTCGGATGCATAAGCTGAAAACGACTGAAGGCTGAACTGGTTAATGAGTCTTCCTTACTCTGCAAGGGAGGTTAAGGAATATGAAACACAGAAGCAGATTCCAGACAGGTTAATGTTCAGACTTGGATTGTTACATCTAAAAAAAAAAATTAGAATACGGAATTCCATAGACACTTTTATAATACTAAGAAATTACAGAATCTAAGGAAAATATTTTGCTGACTTTCTTAAATAAAATTAACTAAGTTGCCAGATGTTTTTTTCTGTTCATCAGCAGTTTCTTTTTCCAAGGTTTGATCAGGCAGTCTTTAATCTCACTGACCCGTAATCCATAGATAACCGGATTGGCGATAGCAGGAAAAAAGAAATATATTGCCCTGGAGAGGTTCTGGAAGTCGTAGGACATAGACTGTTCCACCTTGTATAAGATGGAGGAGAGAAGACCACAGGAGTAGACAAGATGTGCCACAAGGAGATGGTTCCCACAAGTGTTCAGGGCCTTGCGCCGTGCACTGCCCACTGCTATCTTCAGGGTTGCACTCAAAACCTTCATGTAGCAAACTAAGAGGACAGTGACATCCAATACGTTGACACCTATCCGTACCACCAAACCCACCATCTGGACTCTGGAGACGTCTCCACAAGCTAAATTAAGAAGCACTCCGTACTCACACACAAAGTTCATAATGATGTTGGACTTGCAGTACTGAACTCTTGCTGACAGAAAAAGAAGAACAGACACAAGAACACTATTCCTACACAACCCTACAAAGGACAACTGGAGCAGAGAATTCCTGGTTATAATCTCATGGTAGCGCAGTGCTTTACAAACTGCTACGTACCTGTCAAAGGCCATTAGCAGAAGCACAATAGACTTGAACATGGTAGAGGAGTAGACAAAGAACATCTGCGACAAGCAGCCTGACAAGGAGATCCTGGTCTGTGCCAATAGACTCTGTATCATCTCAGGGGTCACCACGGTGGTGCCCAGGATATTCAGGCAGAGAAGCAGAGAGATCAGGATATACATGGGAGTGTGGAGGCTCTTCTTCCAAAGAACAATATACGAAATTAGAAAGTTTAGGACCAGAATGATAATATAGACTGAGATGCATGGAGCGACCAGGATCTGCCGGAAGTTGGTGATTCCGGGAAATGGGAGGAGAAAGAATTCTGTGTAGGAAAGAGTGACGTTCTGGCCTAGTCCTAAAAGAAACAAATGCATAAACTTAACAAAATATAGCACAACATTTAAAGTGGGTCATCCCCAAACTGTCCACATTCATTCAAAGAGGTAAAAACTTGGCATTGCAAAAGGAAATGATGTGAGTTGCAAACAGACACGGGGCGTAACTGGAGGGGAGCAGCTCCTGTGATTGCAGGGGGCCCAGAGCTGTGGGGGGGCTCCAACTGCTAACCTTCCCTTCCCCCGGTACAGGGGACTATACTACAGATCAGGTGTTTTGTGGCCACACTTGTTATGGGTATGAAGATCCTGAAGGCCACACTTGTGAGATGGGCCCCCGGGCTGTGACGGGCACCAAGGGGGAAGCAAGGGAAGAGGTGTGGACATTGGGGAGACATCAAAGTTTCGCTGGGGGGCCCCATAAATGATAGTTGCACCACTGAAACAGACAACAGTAAGTGGCTTACTTGATTCGAATGAAGTGAAAGAAATGGACAGCTCCATCTGGTAAATGAGGCAGAACGGTGATGATGATAAGTGGTGCTGAAAATTGAACCAAACGCAGGCAGGAGAATTCTCCAGACTTCTAAGCAAAGAAAAGAGAGAATGTTAAATGTTGAGCTTCTTATAGACTTTCAATAATTGTTTCTCAGAAAGCCATTTTTGGGAACATTCTAGAATGTTTTTTGTATAGACACACAGCTTAGAGACCTGTTCTGTTCTATAGAGAGGGGAGAGGGAGGACGACTAAAAGCCACCCTGGTGCAGCTACTACAATGGAAGAACAACAAAGCTCAGTCATGAAGCTATGTACACACTGAACTTAAAGAGAAAGAGTGAAGCACAAAGACATCGGGAGCCCAATCTGGTGTGGTATGTTGTAATGGCTAGGAGAAAAATAATGTGAATAGCAATATACTAAAGTAAATATACAGAAAATTAGGTTGCTCCAAGAAACAACCACCCAATCACCATGGAGGGGAAGTACCATCTCCTCTCGGCCTTTATGTGGATGGGTAGGTCGCAGCTCCAGAAAAAAGCCAACTGGAAGACCAATCTACCAGCCAGTGTCCCTTACCAAAGGCATAAGTGATGCAATCCAATGGATAGGAGGCGCCCAGCATCTGATTTTACTCCTGATCACACTGTTACTGACCAAGAGCTGTGAAACGCATTGTCCAGTGCTTATAATAAAGTTCCTTTGATACGTCACAGCGCGACCTCCTCTTTTGAAGATAAGACCCAACCGTCTTATTTATAATTACTGTGTCTAATACATTCACTGCTGGGAGCCTCCTATCTACGTATTCACTATTAGTTTCTATGACCCTTCACAACCATTAGTCATCATGGCAGATCCAGGAGAGATTCTCAACCAATATGGCGTAAAACAAATGACTCAACCAAAGATCATCCAGCCTGTGTACAAGGCCTTAAAACTGGTACACACAGTTTTATGGGCCAATTTTTCCACCTCCATATAGTATGAGGACCAACATATTCTAAATACTATGAACAGGTTGTGTAGGAAAGCTCTGTGGGGGTGGAAAATTGGCCAGTGAGTGATTGGTCAATCTAAATTGGATGTAGCATCTAAATTGGATGTAGAATCACACTGTATTTGAATCTAGGTTGGACTGGATTTTTAAACTTCTCAATAATAAATATCAATAAAATGTCTTTTAAAGTGGAGCTGTCAGCCATACTATCTCAGGAAAAAAAACAAATATATAAGTAGATAAATACTTGCTCTACTTACATATCACATGTATTGCACTGTCCACGTTATGATTCTTGTGAATTTTATATAGGAAAAGTAGAGAATCCTATTCTAGACAGTTTCCATATTTACTGTGGCTACTTTGAAGCCAGTTGTGATGTAATATCTGCCCTTACTCTCCTCTGGCTGATTTGCCCACCCTTCACTATAGAAAGTGCATTGTCTCAGCCTGAGAAATTTTGGCCAATCAGAGAGGAACAGAGGTGTGGGAGGGGAAAACAGGAGAGAAAGAGGCTTCAGCCAATCAGGCTGCATTAGTTAAGTCTGCGGGGAAGTAGAAAAGCAAGAAAAGACAACCCAGCATGCCCTGCAACTTCTCTTTTGTGTACCAAATTTTGTGTGTACCAAATAAGAGTCAGGTAAACTAGGGAATGATCATTTATTAACAAGAAAAGTAATAGTGATTTTAACTTTTGGATTGCCTGGTTAGCATCCTTATTACTTGTTTACCAGATAGAAATAAATAACTGATTTTTTATTTTATGCCTGACAGTTACTCTTTAAAGGGAACCTTAACTGGGGGTATAGAGTTTTACTTACCTGGGGCTATTACCAGCCCCCTGCAGCAGTCCTGTGCCCTCGGCGCCGCTCTGAAATCCTCTGGTCCCCCGCTGTCACTTAGTTTCGTTTTTGACGGCTCACCAGTCGCCGGCCGCCATGCGTATTATTGGACTCATTCACCAATGCAATTAGCGCTATTGCGGACCGCAACGCGTACAAAAATACGCGTTACCGCATATCTACGCGTGCGGAATGCGGCAACGTGTATTTTTGTACGCGTTGCGGTCCGCAATAGCGCTAATTGCATTGGTGAATGCGTCCAATAATACGCATGGCGGCCGGCGACTGGTGAGCCGTCAAAAACGAAACTAAGTGACAGCGGGGGACCAGAGGATTCCAGGGCGGCTCCGAGGGCACAGGACTGCTGCAGGGGGCTGGTAATAGCCCCAGGTAAGTAAAACTCTATACCCCCCGATCAGTTAAGGTTCCCTTTAAGCCACCAGAAAGCAAGAAATGACTCAAAATAATTCTGTCAGTACTTTTGAACCTACTTTTACGGTTGAAAAGTGCTGGAAAATTATTTTAAATACAAAATGAAAAAATTCCAGGCTTAAGTGGGCCAACATGACAAATCAATAACAATGTTGTCAATGAGGTTGGTAGACAACTGTTCACACAGTAAATTACGGAAGCTTGGTGATCGATAGACACAAATCTAACGTGTGTACTTGGCTTGAAGAGATCTACATAGGCCTATTAGCAGTCAAGAAGATAGAGTATATTTTCCCGGTAGATAAAGATATCGACTGGAGAACTCAGAACTCCTATCCTCTCTGCTCTAAAAGATAAGCAACAGCATAATAAAACAAAAAAACATTTCTTTGTTACAGCCAATACAAATCCGAAAATAAATCTGCAGTGTGTTTACTTCCTGCTTTCATGGAAGCAGACATATTGTTTACAGCCTGTGCTTTCAAATGAGCTTATCTGCTGTGGCAGTCAGGTGACACAGCTGAGAGATCAAATTACAACTTGTGATTAGTCACAGGTCAGGGGAAATTACACAGAATAAACTCTCTAAATGCATACAGGGTGCATTTCTCTGTTTTCCTTCTCTCTTGTGTAAGAATTCAGGTCCACCGTAATAGAAACACACACCGTAATGTGGGAATGTGTGAGCTGCAGCCAGTCAATCAGTTACTTCATTGTTATTACTGTTATTATTTGATTTATAGAGCATTGACTTGTTCTGTATTGCTGTACATAGTACATAGCTACAATTGTCTCTGCCATGCACAACGAATTACTCATGCAGGAAGAGGAAAATATCTGGGTAGTCAAAATGGTTTATGGGCTAGAATAGTTAGTCTGATCATACTATTAGTTCTAAAAAATCATGTCTGGGTGTATTTCAAATAAGAGGTATTTTTTTAATAATCAAAAAGAAAATAAAATAAAAAAAAAAATACAAAACACAAAAGATTTATGCTGAATAAAGGGTTATTTTATGTAACAAAAATTTACCTCAGCTATTTAGAGTTTGTAACCCCACGGACAGGACGGTGGCGTAGTGCTTTAGTGCTCTCGCCTTGCAGCGCTGGGTCTTCGGGTCAATTCCAACATGGGGCACTATCTGCACTGAGTTTGCATGCTCTCCCCATGTCGCTGTGAATTTCCTCCGGTCACTCCGGTTTCCTCCCACATCCCAAAAACATACAGATAAGTTAATTGGCTTTCCCCTAAAATTGGCCCTAAACTACAATACATACACTAACACAATACATACAGTGGCTTGCAAAAGTATTCGGCCCCCTTGAAGTTTTCCACATTTTGTCACATTACTGCCACAAACATGCATCAATGTTATTGGAATTCCACGTGAAAGACCAACACAAAGTGGTGTACATGTGAGAAGTGGAATGAAAATCATACATCATTCCAAACATTTTTTACAAATAAATAACTGCAAAGTGGGGTGTGCGTAATTATTCAGCCCCCATTTGGTCTGAGTGCAGTCAGTTGCCCATAGACATTGCCTGATGCGTGCTAATGACTAAATAGAGTGCACCTGTGTGTAATCTAATGTCAGTACAAATACAGCTGCTCTGTGAGGGCCTCAGAGGTTGGCTAAGAGAATATTGGGAGCAACAACACCGTGAAGTCCAAAGAACACACCCGACAGGTCAGGGATCAAGTTATTGAGAAATTTAAAGCAGGCTTAGGCTACAAAAAGATTTTCTAAGCCTTGGACATCCCACAGAGCACTGTTCAAGTGATCATTCAGAAATGGAAGGAGTATGGCACAACTGTAAACCTACCAAGACAAGGCCGTCCACCTAAACTCACAGGCCGAACAAGGAGAGCGCTGATCAGAAATGCAGTCAAGAGGCCCATGGTGACTCTGGACGAGCTGCAGAGATCTACAGCTCAGGTGGGAGACTCTGTCCATAGGACAACTACTAGTTGTGCACTGTACAAAGTTGGCCTTGTGGAAGAGTAGCAAGAGGAAAGCCATTGTTAACAGAAAAGCATAAGAAGTCCCGTTTGCAGTTTGCCACAAGCCATGTGGCTTGTGGCACAGCAACCATGTGGAAGAAGGTGCTCTGGTCAGATGAGACACTGCACATCACTCTGAACACACCATCCCCACTGTCAAATATGGTGGTGGCAGCATCATGCTCGGGGGCTGCATCTCTTCAGCAGGGACAGGGAAGCTGGTCAGAGTTTATGGGAAGATGGATGGAGCCAAATACAGGGCAATCTTGGAAGAAAACCTCTTGGAGTCTGCAAAAGACTTGAGACTGGGGCGGAGGTTCACCTTCCAGCAGGACAATGACCCTAAACATAAAGCCAGGGCAACAATGGAATGGTTTAAAACAAAACATATCTATGTGTTAGAATGGCCCAGTCAAAGTCCAGATCTAAATCCAATCGACAATCTGTGGCAAGATCTGAAAACTGCTGTTCACAAACGCTGTCCATCTAATCTGACTGAGCTGGAGCTGTTTTGCAAAGAAGAATGGGCAAGGATTTCAGTCTCTAGATGTGCAAAGCTGGTAGAGACATACCCTAAAAGACTGGCAGCTGTAATTGCAGCAAAAGGTGGTCCTACAAAGTATTGACTCAGGGGGCCGAATAATTACGCACACCCCACTTTGCAGTTATTTGTAAAAAATGTTTGGAATGATGTATGATTTCCGTTCCACTTCTCACATGTACACCACTTTGTATTGGTCTTTCACGTGGAATTCCAATAAAATTGGTTCATGTTTGTGGCAGTAATGTGACAAAATGTGGAAAACTTCAAGGGGGCCGAATACTTTTGCAACCCACTGTACATGGACATATGACTATGGTGGGGATTAGATTGTGAGCCCCTCTGAGGGACAGTTAGTGACAAGATAACATACTCTGTACAGCACTGCAGAAGAAGTTGGCCGTATATAAATAACAATAATAACAACACCATACGCAATGGTGCATCAAACTATCCACTAAATCCCCTTTCTGCACTCTAACCGCGTACTACCACCCGCTACTATACATTATTTGTGTGACTGCACAAGTTCATACAAGGGCGATGCTCAAGAGAAATCTTAAAGGATGCCAGAGCTGAACATCTAATCATTAAAAAACATGTTGCGCTGGTGGAAGGGGTTCAGCAGTCACCTACCGCTCCCTCTGTTCACAGATGTTTGCCTCCGGACCCCGTTATAGCTCCTTTGCGGCTCCCAACTAGCCCGCCCACTATTCAGATACCGCCCCCCTCTGACATCACTTAGAGGCGCGAGCGATCCAGTCCTGCTGGCGTCAGTGTGCGCCCTCCGCAGCCCTCTGCAGTTCAGCCCTCTGCATAGTGGGCGGGCTGGACGGGAGCTGCAATTGGGGGCTATAATGGAGGACCCCGGAGGCAAACATCTTTGAACAGAGGGAGCGGTAAGTGACTGCTGAACACCTCCCACCACCAGCACCGCATGTTTTTTAATGATTAGATATTGGGCTCTGGTATCCTTTAAGGGTGCGCTCAGAGCGTGAGTCCCAAGTTCAGCTCAGATCAGTGCTCTGCAGTGCACCGTAATTCTATGAAAAATGACAGCAAGCGCACATTGGTAGGGCTGTCCTTGGCTAGAATGATCTCACTGGCTGAGAGAACCCGTATGGGCGTCCAGCAGTGGAGCTTTTATCCCCCTTAGGCTGGGAAACGGGCTGTGGTGATGTTGGAAAAGCCAGTCGAACGGCAGGAGGAGCGTAGGCAGGCTGTTCAGCTGTTCGATGTCACTGTAGGAGCTACTGTCTTACCCAGATTGGACTGGACAAGCAGCTGTCAAGTCTTGTGTATCGCAACGTACAGAGCAGACTTTGGGAGCCAAAATCAGGGCGCAAAGGCAAGCTTTATTGTATAATGTGCTGTGTTTCGCAGGGGTTATACTCCCACTTCGTCAGGCATCAGGGTAAAACAGCAGCTCGTACAGTAATGCAGCTGATCAGCCTGCCTGCGGGCCAATTCCCGACCTAATAGGAATAAAGCTCTACTGCTGGATGCCGTATGGTTCTCACAGCCACATCACAAGGTGAGATCATTCTAAATAAGGACATCCCGATTAATGCTCTTCTCAAACTCTCAGTGTGCGTTTTCTGATTTTGTTATTTTTCCTGTTTCACACCCTTCATGTCACTGACTGACCCCCAGAGCAGCTAGCAATCTAATGTCCCCCCAATAGTATGGAGACATTCAGAGGGAAGCCAGCTGCCCTTCCAGAATGAGAACATACAAACTCAATGCAGATAGAGCCTGAAATGTGAGCCTGGGACTCCAGTGCTGCAAGATGGGATTTCTCTCCCTCTAACCAGCATGCCACAAGCTCACACTACTACGGCAGTATAAATTCCAATGCACAACCCAGCAAGCAAGCCACACTTTAGTCTGATATGATCCAAATGAGAGTATCAAGATTTATTCACCTAAGAGTAGGCAATCTTAAAGGATACCCAAAGTGACATGTGATACCCTTATTTGACCCTCGCTGATAAGACATTCCAACTATAAAACACTTTCCTAGCAGAAAATGGCTTTTGAGAGCAAGAAAGAGATAAAAAGGGGAATTTCTTATCAGTGAGGGTCACACTGTAGTCACTTCCTGTCAGAACTGAATCAGCCACTTACATACCTGATATTTAACTCTTTCAGGCAGGGAAAGAAAAAAAAAACACAGCATAGTTATTTGTGTGCTAGGCACTGTACATACATATGTCTATCTCATCATGTCACATGTCAGTTCGGGTATCCTTTAAATAAAGTCAGGCCATTATTGCTTAATTGTTTGTGTTTTGAAGTGATATGTAGCATGAGAGATTGGAGTAAATTAGGCCTTGTGTGACTTTGGCTTCAATCTACCAAGACAGGTTCAGCAAAAATGTCATGTTCGGTAAATTACCTCACGCTTATTTTATACATTTTTCCCCCAATTTTTTTTTCATGCATGCAGTAATAGTTTGGTAATTTATTGAAAAATTCACAAAGATTTTTACCCCATACAGTATTTCATTCAGTGTTTTAAGGAATCATGCGGTATTTCATTCAGTATTTGATGGATTATTGCATTACAGGGAAAATGGAAGAAAGATGTGATACAGGCAGAATTTTTAATTGTTATACTGTCAAGTAATGAGCAAGTCCAGGCTGCATAAAATGATCTTGTATCAGCTTAAATCCATTAGTATCGTATTAACTTAATTCACAATTATAACGCAAAATCTTAATGCAAAATTTCTGGAAAAATCTTAATTTTGTTTGTAAATGTTATCAGGAACCACAATTCCGCATAATTTTTGCATCATTTTGTGACGGTTAATAGCAAAGCCCCCATAAATGCCATCATCACCAAAATTGCTACGTATGCTAAGGGCAATACTGGAAACAAGGCAAGGGAAATCATTTTTCAAAAAGACCTTGTAGTTTTTTTGAGAAAATCGATTTTGAAAATGCAAAGAAAAATGGTTTTTAAACTGTTGAGTTTAAAAAACATTTTTTCTTTGTATTTTTAAAATTGATTTTCTCAAAAACTACAAGGTCTTTTTTTACTTGTTGCCATTATTCCACTCAACATACGCAGCAATTTTGATGACGATAGCACATATGGAGGCCTTGCTCCTGACCGCTAAAGTTGGCACAAAAGTACATGAAATTATGAATGAATTACGTATGGCCGTAATTGCGAAAAATTCTGCGAGATTTCACATAAATTTAATTAGCAGATTACCATCATCACTAGTGTTTACCTCACTAGTCGGTAATTTTAGTTTTCCATGCGGTAAAAGTTTTGGTGAAATGACACTTCACAAACAGTTTGGTAAAATCAGCAGTTTTTTGCTTTACCGAATGTGGCAATGCTTTGTGAAATGAAGGTTTGACGTATGAATGGAAACACAGATAGTATAAGTAATCATACACCGGGGGCTGATAGGATGGGTATTCCGCAGTATTCCGCACCTTCCTCTCTGTTCAGAAATCCCAGGATGGGCGACCTTCTCTCCTCTGACCCCTCCGACTCACCCGTCCATTTATCCACCCCGATCAAATCCCCTGTGAGCTCATTAATCTGGATTAATGAGCGGAGGGAGCGGCGGTGTGACCGGGGTGGTGGTGATCTATCCACTGGGGGGTGATAGGTACTTGATTCTGAATATTTCCATGTGCTGACAATGCATCAACATGCAGTATAGAATAATAATCTCAGTTATCACTGCTGTACTGAGGGCCATTGCTGCAAAACAGGAAGAGAGGATTCGTTATTCATTACCGGTATGTTTAGATCTATGATCTTTGCCTTAAAGAGAACCCAAGGTGGTTCGTGGGTGGGGCAGATGACACAGAGGCACGTTCTCTGCCTCACGACATGCCTCAGTGTCCCCCAACCGCCTCTTTCTCCCCCCCCCCCCACCGTGCTATAGCTCCCCAAAATTGGCAACAATAATTGTCGCTATTCTCGAGGGGAAAGAAGGAGAGGGATTCCTTGTTCAAAACGCCCACTGGGGCTGTTCTTGCAGGCTTTCCACAGCTGCCAAAATGAAGGATATCTGGCCACAGGAGCGGCGGAGAGAGCTGCAGGGGATGGCGGCTACCTGATCTGCCCAGCCCCCAGGATCAGGTAGCATCGTTTTTTTTTTAAATTTTATTTCCCCACCTCAGGCTCTCTTTAATACCAAATCACCCATGTGAATGGATTTAAATGTTTGATACCAATAATAAAATGTTTCCTTTTATGCATGTATCAGTGCTCTATAGCAGTGTTTATACATGTTTTCCACTATTCCTGCACAATAGCCCCATAATAAGGCTGGGTTCACACCGCAAGTCAAAAACATCTTGTCTTGCCAGATTGCAGCAAAAACGGTCGGTGATTGGACCCTTTATTATGAATAGGATCTGCACACGCTGTCAAATGGCAGACCCCTAGCCCCGCTAATTCCTGAGATAGGTTTGTATATGATATCTTGGGAACTAGCGGTGCTGTGGGGTTCCCCCCTTACCCTCCAAATCATGGATGCAGAAATACTCCACTTCACATGTACTGTCTGTCCTTGTATCACAGACTATGGGCCCCATCCAATTCACTTTTTACCCTAAGTTTTGGGATATTTTCACACCGTATCAATGAAATGCCCTTTAAGCCACCAGCAAGCAAGAAAAAACTAGCGATGAGCAGAAATTACGACTATGCGGAATGTCAGGGAAAAGCGTAATTAATTTCGTATGCAATAGTAAGCATTTGAAATTACAATCATTGCATATGATTTGCATCTGAATTGAATGCGAAGTGTGCAGAAAATCTATTTAGGTGCTACACACTGAGCTGGTGGTCATTTCAGATGCAGCCTTAGTGGTATGCGCTGGCGTTCTCCTCGCTGTTCTACCAAATGTAAGTTACACATTTTTTTTGCTTAGCTGCTCCCAAGGTTTTAAATTTAGGTTAGGTCACTTGCCCGGAGGTTTGCCTCACCGTGGCGCAAGTGTCTAGTATAATATACTTTGCATGCAAACCATATTGGAAGCTAAAGTTCCTCCTAGCATAATAAATGTTAGCACTTGTCTTGGATGCAGGGCATGCATTTTTCAGTCCGGCAGAGGCGGTGTATGCCTGTGCGATTAACCATTCAATTGCAACATGTGTTTAGGGATGCGCAGCCTTTCCCCCCACCTTGTAGCATGTAGCTAGCATGTAGCTTTATAGTGGAGCCGCTGGAGCGCACACGCAGGAGGCGGGGGAGTGTCCGTACTTCTGGCGTCATGATGCGACGCCAGAAGCGAAGATTACAGGACATATTGCGCATGTGCGCAAGTCGGCCAGTACCGGGAGCTGTGGCTGACGAGCGGGACCCGACGGCTGGGAGCGAGGGGAGCGGTGAGTATGCCCTTTTCTTTACCTACACAATGCAGGTTTTATCTCTCTGCAGCCTTTCGGCTGCAGTATCCTTTAAGGAGAATAGTAGGTACAAGTTAGAAAAAGAATTGTTCAAAAGGCACTCGTAGTTTTGAGAAAATTGATTTAAATATACAAAGAAAAATGTTTTTTAAACTGTCATTTTTCTTAATTTAAAAACATTTTTTTTGCATTTTTTTAACATCAATTTTCTCAAAAACTTGTCATATAAGTAGGAAAACTTTTGCACCTTCACTCCACATCAAAGTAACTTTTTGGGCCTATTTTCCGTTGTGTTCGCTGCCACGGTGTCTCTGGCTCCGCAGGCTTCACCACGTCTCTGTGTCGTCCATATACAGGATGTGACATACAGGAAGCTCTCCAGCTGAACTCTGGGCACTTGTTTTCCATAACGCATGTGTTAGAATGCACGGGAATGCATGTGCTATTCATTGAATACAATTGCAGCCCATGGCGCATGCGTAGCTATGTGTCATAGCTTTGGCTGGAAGGTGTAATGGTTAAGGGCTCTGCCTCTGACACAGGCGACCAGGGTTCGAATCTCGGCTCTGCCTGTTCAGTAAGCCAGCACCTATTCAGTAGGAGACCTTAGACAAGTCTCCCTAACACTGTTACTGCCTATAGAGCGTGTCCTAGTGGCTGCAGCTCTGGCGCTTTGAGTCCGCCAGGAGAAAAGCGAGATATAAATGTTATTTGTCTTGTCTTGTCATGCGATAAAACGGCCCTGGAGTCAACACATTATAAATAATGCAGCACGATAAATTGCACTGAACGATGTGAATGATAAAATGAAGTCTATGAACTTTCATGCATATGATTTCACTTCAAAGTGCTAAACCGCTGCTAGTGTGAATGAACCAGTTTTTAACAATTTACCAATTTTTGGTGATGTTCTGACATTCATGTCATTATGCTGAAAGCAAGCAACTAAATGTATGACTATGGTAGGATTAGAGTGTGGGCTCCTCTGAGGACAGTCAGTGACATGACTATGTACTCTGTAATGTGCTGCAGGAGATGTCAGTGCTATATAAATACATAATAATAATATGGTAGGACATTACACTATGACTATGGTAGGATTAGAGTATGAGCTACTCTGAGGACAGTCAGTGACATGACTATGTACTCTGTAATGTGCTGCAGAAGATGTCAGTGCTATATAAATAGATAATAATAATAATAAGGTGGCACAGGGGGACTGAAGGAGGCACATGGAGACAGAAGAAGGCACAAAGGGAGACAGGCGGTATCAAAGGAGGCAGAAAGACAAACAGGTGGTCAGACATGGCACAAGGGACTTAAGGAGGCACAAGGAGACAGGAGGAGGCACAAAGGGGGGTGGGGGGGGGGAGGATGTACAAGGCACAGAGGGACACAGTGGCAGCTGCCTGCAACTTACACTAAGCAGATGCATTAGAAGCAAGTAATAGAACACACGTGGGGTGGGGTGTAGTCAGGGGGTGAGCTACGTCCAGGGGACGTGGCTTAATCCAGCAACATGGCGCCCCAAGGACCAATGGCACTCCAGGCAATGGCTTGTACTGCCTATGCCTAGAGGCTCCCCTAATATGCATAAATGATAAAGTTCCACATTTTAAAGGAGTTATCAGGCTTCTAGATGTAAAATAAGTGCTACTTACCCGGGGCTTCGTCCAGCCCCAAGCTCCCAGCATGTCCCTTGTCGCAGCTCTGCCCGCAGCCGTTCGCCTCCTCTTTTTCCCAGTCCGCAGGGATGATGTCAGGCTGACCCCCAGGTTGGCCTGTACTGCGCTTGCGTGAGCGGCGCTGTCAATCACCGCCACGTGGACCAGAGCGTACTGTGCAGGCAGAGAATTACTACCACCTGCGCAGTCCACTCCGGTCCACGCGGCGGTGACTGACAGCCCCGCTCACACAAGCGCAGTACAGGCCAACCTCCAGGTCGGCCTGACATCACCGCGGAGCGGGAGAGAGAGGCGGTGAACGGCTGCGGGAAGAGCTGCGACAAGGGACATGCTGGGAGCTTGGGGCTGGACGAAGCCCCGGGTAAGTAGCCCTTATTTTACATCTAGAAGCCTGATAACTCCTTTAAGGGGGTTTTATAACTGGTTCTGAAGAGGTTAAAGTGGACCTGAACGCACAGGACAGAAAGAAACAAAATCGAAAAAGAAACCAATGCCATCTGTATGTATTTGAGTTTAGCCCCCATCATTTGTGTCTATCACAAGGTGCAATTTGGTCCCCTGGGTCACCTGACTGCCATGGCAGATAAGCTCATTTGAAAGCACAGGCTGTTAACAGTGTGGGCCTGATTCACAAAGCGGTGCTAACCCAGTTAGCACGCTGGTGAAAAGCCCTTTATTACGCCTAAACTCAGTTTAGGCATGCTAAGTTTAGGTGTGATAAGTTTAGGCATGATAAGTTTAGGTGTGATAAGTTTTTAGGCGTGATAAGTTTAAGCACCAACTGGGTTAGCATCGCAGTGCACAACTGATCAAAAGTTTTGCGCTAGCAAAGTCTGGTGCACTTTGCATAGAGTTTAATGGCGCTGCTTTGCGTGTGGGACTTTGTGCGCGATCTAAACTTATCTAAACTTATCACACCTAAACTTATCATACCTAAACTTATCACGCCTAAACTTATCACGCCTAAACTGGCTTTTCACCACCGTGGTGCAATGGTTATCATGCCTAAAGTCTCTAACTGGGTTAGCACCGCTTTGTGAATCGAGCCCTATATGTCTGCTTTCATCAGGGAGGAGAAACTGCAGATTTATAAATAGGACGTGTATCAGCTGCTGCTGCTGCTGCAACTAGATGTTTATGCTGCCTGTGATGCTTTGTGTATTTTACATGGAAGAGAGGATGATCAGAGGCTCAGAGCTGCAACTTCATAAGACAGGCATCCATCAGTGAGTCTAGGCTAGCAGGATGCAGCTTACCTCTCACTAGAATCCAGGCTGCTTGCTTGCCTTACTCCTGGCTGGGTCACTGGTGTTTGAGGTGAGGGGCCAGGGGAAACCAGGATGCTGCGCAGACAAGCAGCGCCAGGGGGGCTCAGCAGGAGGGCAATTAGCATCCGGCGGCAGCGAGTCACGCTTGCGGGGGGCGGAGTAAGAGGCGGTCGATGCGCGCGAGCTAATCAGAGTACCCGTGCAGCTGCTGCTATGAAGAGGGGGCTGGCTAGGCTAAAGGAGGAGAAAAAAGGGTGGGACTGGGAGCTGCCTAGTGTCATGCCTATTGGCTGGGCCGCTGGGGGCGTGTATAGAGGCGGCAGCAGCGGCGGAGCACATTCCTCATGTACACAAACCACGGGCTCCAAGTTGTCACAGACGGTGACTGACTGTAGCTGTGTAGTAGCAGCGAATCTCCCCCGCAGCGGCGCTCCTCCCCATCTTGCCGCTCCAAGCCGTTGCCTGGATTGCCTCATGCTAGGAGCGCCCCTGCTGTACAAGCAGAATTAAGTGTCTGAACCTTCATATACTAAACACAATCAGTGAATATGGCATATTCCTCAGTAATGACTCCTGCTTATGTACTTTGTAACATTTATTATGCTTATAAATTCAGTATATCATAGAAAAATCAATCATTTGTTTCAGTTCCATTTTTTCTTTAACATACTGGTCTTCCATTGAAGTAATGCAGAGTGCATGCATTTTTATCAGTTAAAGATATGAAAATATAATAATGTGACAATAAATGAGGATTTCAGGATATAATTATTCAGGACAGAAACCAGGAATTGTCCCTGGAAATCACAGACAGCTAGTAAGTACTGGCAGGTCAATGAGCTAAATGGCCTCAATTCACTAAGCCATACCTCCCAACTTTTTGAGTTCAGAAAGAGGGACAGTTAAGCCACACCCCTGCCAGACCTCTAACCACGCCCCATTACACCCCTTATTCCCGCATTCTATAAAGATTTCATTAGAAAAATACGCTGTTTTATAAGCCAAACCACACTGGTCCTTTCTAACCTGGTTCATTTTTCTTCATTTCAACACATGAAATAAAAAAAATCAATTTAACCACTTGCCGACCGCACGCTTATACCGTGCGTCGGCAAAGTGGCAGCTGCAGGACCAGCGACGCAGTACTGCGTCGCCAGCTGCAGGCTGATTAATCAGGAAGCAGCCGCTCGCGCGAGCAGCTGCTTCCTGTCAAATCACGGCGGGGGGCTCCGTGAATAGCCTGCGGGCCGCCGATGGCGGCTCGCAGGCTAAATGTAAACACAAGCGGAAATAATCCGCTTTGTTTACATTGTACGGCGCTGCTGCGCAGCAGCGCCATAAGGCAGATCGGCGATCCCCGGCCAATCAGCGGCCGGGGATCGCCGCCATGTGACAGGGGACGTCCTGTCACAGGCTGCACAGGACGGATAGCGTCCTGTGCAGCCCCGATCACCGGGGGGACAGGTAGGAGAGGGAGGGGGGTGAATGTCGCCGCGGAGGGGGGCTTTGAGGTGCCCCCCCCACCAGCCACACGCAGGCAGGAGAGATCGGACCCCCCAGCACATCATCCCCCTAGTGGGGAAAAAAGGGGGGTGATCTGATCTCTCTGCCTGCACCCTGATCTGTGCTGGGGGCTGTAGAGCCCACCCAGCACAGATCACATAATTCACTGCTGGTCCTTAAGGGGGGGTAAAGGGTGGGTCCTCAAGTGGTTAAAGAATGGGAATACACTTTAGAGTCAATTAAACACATTTTTCTGTAGAGAAATATATATATTTACATAGAAAGAGGGACAATGTCCTGAAAGAGGGACAAATGAGGAGGAAAGATGGACAGAGAGACAGGGCTCCCAAAGAGGGACTGTCCCTCCGAAAAAGGGACAGTTGGGAGCTATGACTAAGCTTATCTCCTGTCTTTAAAGGACCACTATCATGAAACAGTTTAAAATTTAAAAACATGTAAACACATACAAATAAGAAGTATGTTTCTTCCAGAGTAAAATGAGCCACTTACAGTCACTTACAGTGGTCAATAGAAATCTGACAGAACCGACTGGTTTTGGACCTACTCATCTCCTTATGGGGGAATCTCTGCATGGCCTTTATTCTTTAACAAAGACACTTCCTGAAATTGATTTATACAAATATGCTGGCCAGCCTCCCTGCTCGCTGTACACTTTTTTTGACAATTGGATGGAGCAACTGCCATTCACTAAGTGTTTTTGAAAATAAATAAAGCCCTGAGAATCCCCCATAAGGAGATGGACTAGTCCAAATCTTGTCGGTAATGTCAGATTTCTACTACTTACTGTAAGTGACAGCAACATAGGAGAAAAGTACTGTAATTTATAGCACATTTTACTCTGGGAGAAATGTACTTCTTATTTGTATATGTTTACATGTACTTTAAATTTTACGATTTTCTCGATAGTGGTCCTTTAATAACATTTCTGTAGCTGTTTCTAGTGTTATCGCCATAGTGAAAAGGCATGTAGTATTTACTAAGCAATTTACCTCAGGCAAACTTATAGTTAACTCTTTGGTCTTTTTAAAGTGGATCCGAGATGAAAAACTAACAATAACAAGTAACTTGTCTATATATTTGATCCAAAATTTAGTTTACACAGCAAATCTAGCTGCAAACAGCTTCAACAGTTTATGATTATTTATTCCTGTGATACAATGAAAGCGGCCATGTTCTGTTCACTCCCCTCTCCACCTCCTGCATCTGAAATCTCTGCATCTGAAATCTCTGGCTAGTAACCTCCTCTTCCTCCTGCCCAAACTGAGCTCCCATAAGCCCTTGCTACTAAGGCTCAGAATGCCAAGGCTCTCTGGAGAAGCTGTGGGGGAGGCTTGTTTAATTTATAGGAAATTAGTATTTGGCTTGAGGAATGCCCTATAAACTATATGAAAGGAACACAATTATGCAATAAGTAAAAGCTTATCTCAGATCCACTTTAAGTTAAGGAGAGATCTCTAAAGTTAACATTTCAATCCTTAAAGAGAAACTCCGACCAAGAATTGAACTTTATCCCAATCAGTAGCTGATACCCCATTTTACATGAGAAATCTATTCCTTTTCACAAACAGACCATCAGGGGGCGCTGTATGACTGATATTGTGGTGAAACCCCTCCCACAAGAAACTCTGAGTACTGTGGTACTTCTGGCAGTTTCCTGTCTGTGAACTGTGTTGCATTGTGGGAAATAGCTGTTTACAGCTGTTTCCAACTGCCAAAAACCATGCAGCAGCTACATCACCTGCCAACAGTAAAAATGTCACCATGTAATAAATGTCAGAATGTAAATCAGGGATTTCAAAGATTTTACAATGGGCAAACACTGACTAAATCATTTCTACATAATTATTGTAAAAATGAAGCACTTTTTTTATTACATTATTTTCACTGGAGTTCCTCTTTAAAATAACTCCAGAATTCTAAAGTTAAAGACGTGCTGTTAATTAATTGCATGCGAAAATAACTACAGAGGAGATAACTTAACTACAGAGGAGGTAAATTAAGGACTGAAGTGATAAGATAACTCTCTCACAGTGAAAACTTTTCTCTACACCTTAGTAAGGCAAGCTTCTTTATGTGATACTGAAAATACCATTGATGTGTGGAGGTAAGTTTTCTCTTGTCTTATTATCTCCAGCATGATCTTAGTGAATTGAGGTCATTGGCCTCAATTCACTAAGATCATGCTGGAGATAATACGGCAAGAGAAAACTTACCTCCACACATCGATCTTGCCTTATTAAGGTGTAGAGATAAGGTTTCACAGTGAGAGAGTTATTTTATCTTTTCAGTCCTTAAAGAGAAACTCCAACCAAGAATTGAACTTTATCCCAATCAGTAGCTGATACCCCCTTTTACATGAGAAATAGAATGCTTTTCACAAACAGACCATCAGGGGGCGCTATGTGGCTGATTTTGTGCTGAAACCCCTCCCACAAGAAGCTCTGGGACCGCGGTACTCTGGGCAAACTGCCACAATGTAACAATGTTCACAGACAGGAAATGGCTGTTTACAGCTGTCTGTAACAGCCAGAACAGCTAGAAACAGCTACATAACCTGCCCACAGTAACAATGTCACCATGTAATACATGTCAGAATGTGAATCTGGGAGAGGAAAGATTTTACAATGAGCAAACACTGACTAAATCATTTATACATAATTATGGTAAAAATGAAGCACTTTTTTTTTATTATATTATTTTCACTGGAGTTCCTCTTTAAGTTACCTCCTCTGTAGTTATTTTCACACGCAGGTAATTAACAGCCTGTCTTTAACTTTGGAATTCTGGTGTTATTTTAAGGATTGAAGAGTTAACTTTAGAGATCTCTTCTTAACTTAAAGACAGAAGAGTTAACTTTAGGTTTGCCTGAGGTAAAAATGTTCCCTTCATACTACATGCCTCATCACCATGGTGATAACTCTAGAAACGTTATTAAAGACAGGAGATGAGCTTAGTGAATTGAGGTCTATGCCCCCCTGTGATGTCATCAGTGGCTGAATCCCTCACACACCCTGATTCCCCCCAGATATCTTTATACAACCCTTCCCTACACATAACCCAGCTTGGAGGGGCTCAGTGAAGGCAGCAGTGAAGAAGGTGTGAAGATGTCTGTTGATCGGGTCACACAGACCATAAAAGGAGATCTGCCCGGCCTCATAATCCAGATATATCCTGACTCTATCAGTGAGGATCCCATCAGGTAACTGGATCACTTTCCTGTCATGTCTCACTGAGTACACATTACACTTTATCCTTTCCAAACACCAGGACTTGTTATTCCATCCAATCAGTGACTGAACGCCTCCCCTGTCTATACTGGGGTAACACATTCCAACCATCCATCTATCTGATCCCCCAACATCCACTTCCCAGTAATGTCGCCCTGAGGAGAAACTCTGGCTGCTCAACACCTGAGCGTAATGCTGAAATCTCTCTGGGGTTTCTGGGCGATTCTGGCTTATATCTGACCAAGATGCAATTTTTTGTTCATCTGATATCTGCAGATAATTACTAGCTGTGTTTACATCCAGCAATATGTCTGCAGGCTGTACAGAGATCCCCCCAGTTACCCCAGACATGATATCAGCTAGTCCTGTGTGTAATGTATGTGAGATGCCGGCCACATCCAGATCCCCTCCATCATGGAGCTGCTTATCATGTCTGTCCTCCGTGTCACACAAGTCACCTGTGTCTGATTCCTGTAAGACAGTCAGTGGATCAGTCATGTTACACAGCTCCTCAATGTGACGCATCTTCCTGGACAGCTCCTCCTCCTTTATCTCCATCTTCCTGATGATGTCATCATAGGGTTGTACCTGGCGCATTATGTCACTCAGGACTCTCTTCTCCAGCTCCTCCAGCCGTCTCCTGAGGTCTCTAAATAGGGTAGTGACTCTCTCTGCTTCACCAGCTGCTTTTTCTTGTGCATTTCTCCTGTGTTCCTCCAGACTCTGGACTCTTTTCTCAGCCTCCCCTGTCTCTGCCATCAGTCTCTGCAGATCATTCCTCATCTTCTTCTTCCTCTCCTCAGAGGCCTCATCCAGTGACATCATCTTATGTCCTATATGTCTTCCAAACACACAGCAGGACACACAGACACAGACAGTATCCTCAGTGCAGTAATACCTCAATAGTTCCTTATGGATGGAGCATTTCCTGGTCTCCGGGGAGGTGGTGGGGGCACATAAGACGTGTTCTGGTGCCTTGCTGTGGACTCTTAGGTGATTATGGCACAGAGAAGAATCACAGTGCAGACAGGACATAACAGCAGCTACAGGAGAATGGATACAGTAAGTACAGCAGACTCCGGTTGTCTCCTGATCTGGCTGAGAAGACAGGAAACGCTCTACTCTGTTCCTCAGAGCAATGTTTGTCTTCAGTGTTGGCTGCCTCCTGAACCGATTCCTACATCTAGGACAGGAATAATCTCCAGACCTCCCCTGTGTATCCAGCACATGATCAATACAGTCCCGGCAGAAGTTGTGACCACATCTCAGTCTTACAGGATCTGTATAAATGTCCAGACAGAGGAAACACTCCAGCTTCTCTCTCAGAATAGCAGACGCCATCACTGCAGCAGAAGAGGGAAATGAAAGTTAGTTTCTGATTCTCGGAATCCAGTAGACACAGCTACTTATCATTCGCCTGAGGGAAATGTGAAGTCAGAACAGTCAAATAGAATTGTTAGAACTAAAGCACGCCTGTACCTGTCTGAAGCATATCTATCCATTCATATTCATAAAGACATGCTGGGACTGACAGTGAATACACAAAAGAAAAGCAATTCATAAAGCAATAAATAACTGTCAGAACGATAGAGTATCCAAATGTAATAAGTTTATTAGGGACATATCCCCCCACAAAATAAAAACAATGAAATTCTCATGAATCCATGTAATAATGGCCACAATGGCCTCGATTCACAATGCGGTGATAACCCAGTTATCACGCCTAAAAGACTTTAGGCGTGATGACCTTTTCACCACTGAGTTATCACCGATTTTTCCTGCTCTTCGCGCGAAGTTACCGCGCGTAAGCGCGTGAGAGCGCGCGCAAAGTCCCATAGGGCTTAATGGGAGCTTCGCGCGAAGCGTCGGGTGTTGCGCGCGCACTTACGCGCGTACGCGCGTACGCGCGGCAACTTCGCGCGAGTTTCTTCTTATCATGCCTAAAGTGACTTTAGGCGTGATAAGGGCCTTTTCACCACGGTGCTAACACTTTGCACCGCTTGGTGAATCGAGCCCAATGACTCAATACAAAAATAGATCCTGTGTGCTACCGCAGACATAGGGCCTGATTCACAAAGCGGTGCTAACAGTTAGCACGCTAGTGAAAAGCCCTTTATCATGCCTAAACTCTGTTTAGGCATGATAAGTTTAGGTGTGATAAGTTTAGGCATGATAAGTTTAGGTGTGATAAGTTTTTAGGCGTGATAAGTTTAAGCACCAACTGGGTTAGCACCGCAGTGCACAGCTGATCAAAAGTTTTGCGCTAGCAAAGTCTGGTGCACTTCGCATAGAGTTTAATGGCGCTGCTTTGCGTGCGGGACTTTGCGCGCGATCTAAACTTATCTAAACTTATCATGCCTAAACTTATCACACCTAAACTTATCATGCCTAAACTTATCATGCCTAAACTTATCATGCCTAAACTGAGTTTAGGCATGATAAAGGGCTTTTCACCAGGGTGCTAACTGTTAGCACCGCTTTGTGAATCAGGCCCCTAAAGTCTTTAACTGGGTTATCACCGCTTTGTGAATCGAGGCCCAGGGGCCTGATTCACAAAGCGGTGCTAACAGTTAGCACCGTGGTGAAAAGCCCTTTATCACGCCTAAACTCTGTTTAGGCATGATAAGTTTAGGTGTGATAAGTTTAGGTGTGATAAGTTTAGGCATGATAAGTTTAGGTGTGATAAGTTTTTAGGCGTGATAAGTTTAAGCACCAACTGGGTTAGCACAGCAGTGCACAGCTGATCAAAAGTTTTGCGCTAGCAAAGTCTGGTGCACTTTGCATAGAGTTTAATGGCGCTGCTTTGCGTGCGGGACTTTGCGCGCGTAATAACCTTATCTAAACTTAGCATGCCTAAACTTATCACACCTAAACTTATCATGCCTAAACTTAGCATGCCTAAACTTATCATGCCTAAACTGAGTTTAGGCATGATAAAAATGGTTATCACGCCTAAAGTCTTTAACTGGGTTATCACCGCTTTGTGAATCGAGCCCCAGGCGTGATAACCATTTTTATCATGCCTAAACTCAGTTTAGGCATGATAAGTTTAGGCATGATAAGTTTAGGCATGCTAAGTTTGGATAAGTTTAGATCGCATGCAAAGTCCCGCACGCAATGCAGCGCCATTAAACTCTATACGAAGTGCACCAGATTTTGCTAGCGCAAAACTTTTGATCAGCTGTGCACTGCGATGCTAACCCAGTTGGTGCTTAAACTTATCACGCCTAAAAACTTATCACACCTAAACTTATCATGCCTAAACTTATCACACCTAAACTTAGCATGCCTAAACTAATCACACCTAAACTTATCACACCTAAACTTATCATGCCTAAACAGAGTTTAGGCGTGATAAAGGGCTTTTCACCACGGTGCTAACTGTTAGCACCGCTTTGTAAATCAGGCCCATAGTGTCCAGTGTCACAAGACCTATAAGTCAGATGTGGTGTACCGCAATAAATGTACACAATACAGTGCAGGACCCCAGTAGTAATAACATATGGGTCACACAAATGGAAAAGATGCAGCAGATTCAGAGCAACAACCTGTAAAAGTAAAAAAAGTGATGCATAATAAATCTCCTTACCCACAAGCCCAGGCACTGAAAAAACCAACAGTCCACGGCTGCATGAATTTCACGCGTTATATCTGCTTCCTCGGAGATAAAGAAGTGTCCGGGCTCCCTTAAAGGGAACCTTAACTGAACGGGGGGTAAAGCGTTTTACTTACCTGGGGCTATTACCAGCCCCCTGCAGCAGTCTTGTGCCCTCGGCGCCGCTCTGGAATCCTCTGGTCCCCCGCTGTCACTTAGTTTCGTTTTTGACGACTCACCAGTCGCCGGCCGCCATGCGTATTATTGGACGCATTCACCAATGCAATTAGCGCTATTGCGGACCGCAACGCGTACAAAAATACGCGTTGCCGCATATCTACGCGTGCAGAATGCGGCAACGCGTATCTTTGTACGCGTTGCGGTCCGCAATAGCGCTAATTGCATTGGTGAATGCGTCCAATAATACGCATGGCGGCCGGCGACTGGTGAGTCGTCAAAAACGAAACTAAGTGACAGCGGGGGACCAGAGGATTCCAGAGTGGCGCCGAGGGCACAAGACTGCTGCAGGGGGCTGGTAATAGCCCCAGGTAAGTGAAACTCTTTACCCCCCGTTCAGTTAAGGTTCCCTTTAATTTACCCCCTGTATACTGGGACTGACAGGACCGGGGAATGTGAGCAGAGATAGGGCTGTGATGACGGGATGGGCAACCAAATGTCACATTGGAATTCATTTTGAATCAGAATTTGGAATTTGGGATTACATTAAATTCAATAGGGGTCTATAAGGAACATGTGAAACATTTTCAAAAAGACCTTGAAGTCTTGAAAAATAATTTTTAAACGTACAAGGAAAAATGATCTTTAAATTTGTTAAAATTACATTTTGTTGTGGAACGCTTTAATGCAAATCTGTTAAGGAAAAAAACAAAAAAAACCATTGGATACTTATATTTGAATTTAACCACCCCCATCGTCACATCATTTGTTTGGTGGGGGTCATGAAGGCCATTTATATATATATTTTTTTATCTATCTTATTAAAAGTTATATTTTAGGTATTACATATACCGTTAGGAGGTGCTTTTGTTATGGATTGTGCTCCAGTCCCAGTGTTTGCTCTTGTGCTCCAGTCCCCGTGTTTGCTTCTGCATTTACCCAATGATAGTTTTTTTTCAGTTTAGTGTTTTTTGTTTGAATTGTGTAGTTATCGTTATCTAGATACATCACAAATTCACTGGCGTAACAATGGGGCCTGCAGCCCCTGCACCCGCGGGGGGGCCCCCCCCCCCCCCCCCTGAGGCCCACCCGGGGCCGTTTTGCGGGGGTTGGAGGGGACACAGCATGAGGGGAAAGCCATGCAGCAATTCGGCGGGGAGGGGGGAAGGTCCCCCCCCCTCCCTCATCTCGGGGCTCTCCCCTCTGCGCTCCCCTCCACTTTAAATCTAAGTCCAGGCAGTGTCTGGGCAGCGGCGCAAGCATGGGCTTCAAATTCATCTTCGGGTGATCCGGATAGTAGTTATCCGGATGACACCCAGAACTGCTGTGCTGTGCGACGGGCTGGGCGGGGGATCAAACTTACCCTTCTGACGTCTTCTCCGGCTGTCCATCGGCGCCTCCCACGATGCTCAGAAATTCTGCAGGGGGGCCCGGTGGGGCCTAGTTACGCCCCTGCACAAATGGCAGGAGTCTTAAGCTCTACCTGAAATATGTTAGCATTTATGGTTGAGGCCAAAGTGTTTTTTTCATTGGGTGAAAAGGGCAAGTCGACACAATCCATCAATACTCCTAGGGAATAGAGATAGCCCAAACGGTTCACCGGTGACCCTGTTCAAGCGAACCTCAGTGGTTCGTGTTTGAGGTGAACCGCAAATTTTTTCCAAAAAAGTTTGGGTTCGCATTTTTCCCATAGACTTTTATGCCCACCGAATTTAGCGGTTAATAGCAAAGTCCGCTTACATAGTAGAAACACCAAATTTGCAAGGTATGTAGGGGGGGACAGTGACTACAAGACGAAAAAAAAAACATTTCAAAAAGACCTTATAGTTTTTGAGAAAATGGATTTAAAAATTCTCCTTCTGACCGTGGGGAAATTAAAACGCCCGCCGACTTTAACGGTTAATAGCAAAGCCCCCTTAAAAGCTAGAAACACCAAATTTGCTGGGAATGTTAAGAAGAACAGTGGGAACAAGAGGAAATTTTCTTTCAAAAAGACCTTATACTTTTTGAGAAAATCGATTTTAAAGTTTCAAAGGAAAAGTTACAGAGCTGATTCATTTGATTCATTAAAAAGAGCCGATTCATTAAAAAAGAACCGGTTCATTCATGAGATTGCATTGAGTTTATTGCAGAGATTTAGGGAATCCAAAATTGGAGTGCAAGTACAACAATATGCCTGCTACCAGCATGCAGCATGTGGTGAGATTCAGACTTTGCTAACGGCCATAGCGGGGATTTACATCCGTCACCAGCATCATTGCCGAAAAAAAACAAGCTTTTGTGACCCTAGGCTATGACCTCTTCGGCCTAGGGGCCCCAAACTCACCAGTCCTGATCCCCCTAAAAGTCCCTACAATGCTAGAAAATGTGCCACTGCTGAGCCATCGCCCTTTGAAAAGATGTGAGGTTTTGGAAAGTAAAATAGGAAGCCCAATGAAAGCCCATGGGAGATTTTACCACTTTTGCACTCCCATAACTTTGGTTTGCAGAGATGTAGGGAACACAAAATTGGAGTGCAAGTACAACAATATGCCTGCTACCAGCATGCAAATTGTCGTGAGCTTCAGACTTTGCTAACGGCCATGGCGGCGATTTACGTTTTTCACTGGCATCATTGCCAAAAAACAAGCTTTTGTGACCCTAGGCTATGACCTCTTTGGCCTAGGGGCCCCAAACTCACTAGTCCTGAGCCCCCTAAGAGTGCCTACAATGCTAGAAAATGTGCCACTGCTGAGCCATCGCCCTTTGAAAAAAATTTAGATTTTTGAAAGTGAAATAGGAAACCCAATGAAAGCCAATGGCAAAATTCAGCACATTTGCACCCCCATAACTCTGGTTTGCAGAGATGTAGGGAACCCAAAATTGGAGTGCAAGTACAACAATATGCCTTCTACCTGCATGCAACATGTCGTGAGCTTCAGACTTTGCTAACCGCCATGACGGGGATTTATGTTCCTCACCACAGTACCATTGCAAAAATAAACAGGTTTTTGTGACCCTGTCCCTAGGCTATGATCTCTTTGGGTTAGGGGCCAGAAACTCACCAGCCCTGAGCCCCCTTAAACTCCGTACAAAGCCTGAAAATTTGGGGCAGCTCAGTCGTACCGTTCGGCAGAAACCTGCGCTTTTGTACCCTCAAAACCTAGGCCCCAATGAAAGCCTATGGGAGATTTTAGCACTTTTGCACCCCCATAACTCTGCTTTTTGGTATGGAGGGGGGGCTCCGGGGGAGAGGGGCGTCCAAGCCTTCCCCTAGGCTAGGTGAGGGGTGACAGGTGAAGGCAGGTGGGGAGAGACAGTGGCAGCCTTCGCTATACGTCCTGCACAGGACGCATTCTAAGCTATATTAACGGCTCATGAATGATCCGGTTCTTTTTAATGAGCTGAATCAAATGAATTGGCTCTTTTTCCTTTGAAACTTTAAAATCGATTTTCTCAAAAAGTATGAGGTCTTTTTGATATTTTTTTCCTTTTGTTCCCACGGTTCTTCTAAACATTCCCAGCAAATGTGGTGTTTCTAGATTTTAAGGGGGCTAAACTATTTACCGCTAAAGTCGGCGGGCGGTTTGATTTTTCCATGGTCAGAAGGAGAATTTTAAAATCGATTTTCTCAAAAACTATAAGGTCTTTTTTGTTTTTTTTTTCCCTCTTGTAGTCACTGTCTCCCTCTACATACCCTGCAAATTAGGTGTTTCTGCTATGTAAGGGGACTTTGCTATTAACCACTAAATTCCCCACGGTCAGAAGGAGTTTTAAAATCGTTTTCCTTAAAAACTATAAGGTCTTTTTGAAAATATTTGTTTTCCTCTAGTAGTCACTGACCCCCTTCCAGATGTTAGACCCCTTGAAACATCTTTTCCATCACTTTTTTGTCCAGAAACAGTGTTTGTATTTTTCAAAGTGCGCCTGCCCATTGAAATCTTTTGCGGTTCGCAAAGTTCGTGCAAACCCGAACTTTTGTGGAAGTTCACGTTTGAGGTCCGCGAACCTAAAATTGGAGGTTCGAGCCATCTCTACTATGGAACCCAATATGGAGATCAAAGAAACATTGAAAACTGTATTTGATATTATATAAGGATCAAACATGATCCTGGTGGGAGGTGTTTAGTGTCTCTACATATATTGAGTAGGAAATCACAGTAAGGGGCCTACATATAATGACTAAACCCAATTCACATACCGATAATAGTGACTTCATGAAAGGGTGGGAAAATTTAAAAACTAAACAAACAGTTGAACAAATGGTTTATTTGAAAAATCAAGAACAACTATTTTTAGATAAAACTAATGTTAAATTAGCAGAAGCACAAAAAAAATCTCCTTATGTTTTCTGAACACCCCGAGTTTAAGAATTTGAAGAACAAATTACAAAGTAAGGTCACCGCACACAAAGAAAGCATTAAATACAAAAAAAAGAGATTCAAATGACTTTAAGATGGGGCAGGTATATACCTGGGCATAGAAAAGTACAGATAATACTAAGATCAGGGCCGGTGCTTCCATAGAGGCAAAGGGGGCAATTGCCCCAGGGCCCGCACTTCTATAGGGGCCCCCACGTGTCCCTCCCATCTCAAATGGCTGCCGGCCAGATCTTCTCCTCGCTTACTTCTTCCCCCCACGCACTGTCCCCCCGTAGTGTAGCATAGGCTGTAGGAGATACACACACTCACCCCCTGAATGACCTAGTCGATGCAACTCCTGTCTGTCTCCCCTGTAGTTACTCTGTCCTGCACTTCCTGTTTGGAATGGAGAAGCAGGAAGTGCAGAACAGAGTAACTACAGGGGAGACAGACAGGAGCTGCATCGTTCCGGAGGTGAGTGTGTGTATCCACCACTGCCTTTGCTACAATGCGGGGGATCAGGAGAAGTGAGTGAGGGGGTTGATCTGGCTGGAGGCACCCACAACAGGGGGAATAAGGCTATAATTGAGGGGGGGGGGGGGTGTCGGGGGGGAGCCTGGGTCACTTTTTTACCCAGGGCCCCATTGTAGCTAGAACCAGCCCTGACTAAGACAAATAAAAAGCAAATATGAGACAGGAGAGTCTGATGTCATAATACAGGAGCTATACCTAAGACCAGTAAACCACCCCATTTTTTTAGGATGAACACCGAATACGGACCCACTGAGAAATCTCCGGAAGAGGGAGAGATGGGGATACACAGGCAGGAAACGGGGCAATCGAGTGGAGGACGACTAGTAGATAATACTGATGAAATGGCCATTGTTAACCTGTCTGATTTTGTATTGACTAAGGATCACAACTCGTTCTGAAAAAAAGGAAGGACTATCTATTGTTCCCAATTCTGACCATCACCCTTTGATACCATTACGGATATTAATCTTTTTGTCCGCAAATTGGCACTACACAAATATATGAACTCCCCAAAAATGGTCTCTACGAGAAATGCTAAAATTGCATTAGAGATTTTGAACGCACTCCTAAGGGAGAATTAGGAAGGGTTAATGTCTATCCCTGTTCCCGTTGTGTTTCCTGAATGTGAAAAAAAATCATGGTAAGAGTACTTTCTGTCCCCCAATGAACCAATATACCCATGTCAGGATCATGTTTGTGGCTTATCCTGCTGGCCGCGATGTTTCTGCGATCAAGCTGTTCTGCTCAGTGGTAATCCTATTTCTGCAAGTTGTATTTTGTTGCCCGTGGATCTAGGCCCTAGTTCTGTCAGTCTGCCTGCAGCTCCTGTTCAGTCTCATTACCATTCAGGTGTGCCAGGATTTGCATATTTCCCTTCAGTGAATGCTACCAGGTTAAAAGTCTGCTTCCTGTTCACTTCATTGTTCTGCATAGCTACAGCTAAGGCTGGTGCTACGAGCCCCTGTTCCAGTAAACTATATTCCCCCGGTTGCCTTGATCGGTGGTTGTCGTAGTCTAGTGGCGTCTAGCGCGCTCCTTCTAGCATAGATCACTGTATCATTTGTATTACCTTGTCTTGTACCTTGCGATCGCACTCGCCCTAGCGGTAGCGGCAGTGGATCCTTCTTGCCTGGGTTCCTGGAGTGTAGACCTTAGCCGCGGTGGCTACCGGCTGCACTCATCTGTCTGTCTTGTCCCGCGTTAACGCCTGCTGTTGCCTGGTGTAAGGCAACCGATTAGCAAGCGTTTACATCATCTGTTTGTCTGTGTTGATCGCTTGCTGTCGCAAGCGTTCATTCTGTCTGTCTCTGTCTGTTTGTGTTCCTTTGTGTTACTTGTTACTAGTTAGGGTGGCATGCTTGTGTTCCTTTGTTTCTTTCCTGCTGTTCCGCCCTGTGCTGTTTATCTGTCTGCTATCGCGCTTCTGTAACGATCGGTGTAACACAGAGAGGGTCTGATTACCGGTGATCTGCAGTATCACCGAGAATACAGAATATACCCGATTATTGATGATCTGCAGTATCACCAATAATCAGATATATCTACTAACCTCTGGACACCTGAGATAACAAGTGAGTGTTAGGTGCAACAGTAATACTTTGAGTATTGCACAGAAGTATGTTCCTTGCGTTGGCCTAGACTCTCCCGGGGGAGGAGCTAGGCTGAGAGTAGGAAGGACAGAGTGTGAGTGACACCAGTGAGAGGGTGTCACTAACAGGTCTGGGAACTGCCTCTAACAGTAAGGTCAGTTCTCGAGGTCGGCAAGCCAGGTCGTTAACACACAGACAGATAAGGTACAGATTCAGGAGACAGATACGGAATCCAATGAACAGGCAGGGTTTGGCAACGGAGTGTCAGAATAGCAAGGTACAGAATCAGGATGCAAATACAGAGTCCAGGAACGAGCAGAGTTTGGCAACAGGATATCAGAGATAGCAAGGTACAGAATCAGAGTTCAGAGGAATAGTCAGGCAGGCAGAAGGTCATAACAAATAATACAGTTCAATATTCCTAACGCTAAGGTGTGAGGTCCGTGATCGTCAACACCTTTGGAAACTATGCTAGAACACAGATACAGACAAGGCCTGAGTGCTACCACGTAGTGATCGCAACGACAGACACCTGAGAAATGACCAGCACCCAGTATATATACACCAGTGCTCTCCAGCACCTCCCTTAAGTGCTGGACCAATGAAAGTTGCTGCAATTGTCAGCTGACCGGCCTGGTCAGCTGACCCTTCTCTGACTGCCATAAAGGCCCGGCCTCTCTGCGCGCGCGCGTCCTCCTAAACCAGTGTGGACTATCAGTCCCAGCCACACCAGTCATGTGTTGCAATGTTGCAGCTGTATGGGATGCGGAATCCGCCGCCGCGCTGTCTGAGCGAACGTCGTTTCCTCCGCATCCCACCTTACTGAGAGAAGCAGGCCTATGCGTACAAATCGCAGCGTCAGACGCGGCGGTTTCTCCACGTTCCGCTATGCCAGCCGCGGAAACAGCCGCCTCATCTTGCGTCCATGCGGCGGCTTTTCCCTTTTCCGCGTTTCTTCACAGTACCCCCCCCCCCCCCCCCCCCCTGAGGAGTGGACTCCGGACAGCTCCTTCCAGGCTTCTCAGGATGTAAAGCATGGAATTCACTTATCAGTTTGTCAGCATGCATGCGACCTTCAGGTACCCATGATCTCTCCTCAATACCATACCCTTTCCAATGAACCAAATATTGTACTGAGTTCTGAACTATGCGTGAGTCTAAAATCTTCTCTACCTCGTACTCAGGTTGGTCATCTATCATCACAGGAGGAGGAGGAGTGGGACCCACATGGACTGCTGGCTTAAGCAGAGACACCTGAAAGGATCCTACGCCATGCATACTGGCAGGAAGATCAATGGCATAAGTAACATTGTTTATCTTTCTAGCCACTGGAAATGGACCCACAAACCTGGGCCCCAACTTGGCTGAAGGCTGTTTTAAGGTTAAGTGACGTGTGGATACCCAGACTAAGTCTGTGTGTGGATACCCAGACTAAGGAATGTTTTTTGTCAGCTTGACCTTTCCGACTTTGAAACGCCTTCCCCAAATTATTTTTCACGATCCCCCACACGTCCTTAACCCCTTGCCGACCGCACACTCATAACGTGCGTCGGCAAAGTGGCAGCTGCAGGACCAGCGACGCAGTACTGCGTCGCCAGCTGCAGCCTAATTAATCAGGAAGCAGCCGCTCGTACGAGCGGCTGCTTCCTGTCAAATCACGGCGGGGGGCTCCGTGAATAGCCTGCGGGCCGCCGATGGCGGCTCGCAGGCTAGATGTAAACACAAGCGGAAATAATCCGCTTTGTTTACATTTGTACGGCGCTGCTACGCAGCAGCGCCGTAAGGCAGATCGGCGATCCCCGGCCAATCAGCGGCCGGGGATCGCCGCCATGTGACAGGGGACGTCCTGTCACTGGCTGCACAGGACGGATAGCCGTCCTGTGCAGCCCCGATCACCGGGGGAGGCAGCAGGTAGGAGAGGGAGGGGGGAATTTCGCCGCGGAGGGGGGCTTTGAGGTGCCCCCCCCGCCACCCACAGCAGGCAGGAGAGATCAGACCCCCCAGCACATCATCCCCATAGGGGGGAAAAAAGGGGGGCAATCTGATCTCCCTGCCTGCACCCTGATCTGTGCTGGGGGCTGCAGAGCCCACCCAGCACAGATCAATCAAACCAGCGCTGGTCCTTAAGGGGGGGTAAAGGGTGGGTCCTCAAGTGGTTAAATGACTTCTGCCAGGCCTCCGGAGCTGGAAACGGAGTGGAAGCGATTGGCAATGGGGAAAATTTGGGCAGCTTCCCAGTAACTATCTGAAATGGACAGAATCTCGTGGATCAAATTATTGTGCGCAAATTCTGCGAAGGGCAAAAACTTGACCCAATCGTTTTGCGCTTCTGCAACGTAACACCTCAAAAATTGTTCTAACGATTGGTTGACCCTCTCAGTCTGACCATTGGTCTGTGGGTGGTAGCCCGACGAAAATGACAGTTCCATGCCCATTTGGTGACAGAATGCCCTCCAAAATCTCGAAACAAATTGGACTCCCCGATCTGACACAATGTTTTCCGGAATGCCATGCAAACGGAAAACATGGATGATGAATAAATCGGCCAACTCCTGGGCCGAGGGGAGTCCTTTTAAGGGCACAAAATGGGCCATTTTACTAAAGCGGTCGACTACCACCCAAATGACCGACATGCCCTCAGACCTGGGAAGTTCACCCACAAAATCCATGGACAGGTGGGTCCACGGTAGTGGTGCTCAGCAGAGCTCGAATAATCGAGTAGCTCGAATATTCGAGCTCTTTTTCAGCTATTCGAGCTCGGTATTCGAGCTCCGAATAGCTGCAGCTATTTGAATGGGCTATTCGAGTAAACGCGAATAGCCCATTCACTATTCGAGCTATTCGAGCAAACGGCGCTATTCGAGCTCGAATACCGAGCTCGAATAGCGTCATAGCCCAGATTGATGTCCTTAGAGCCAATCAGAGGGCTCCCAGGCCCTCTGACGGCAGCCAATCACAGAGGGGGACCCTGGCCAGCCCCTACCCTATAAATAGCGGCCGCCATGTTCCGTTTCTCCGTCCTTGCCTGAGACTTGCATAGAGAGAGAGTTGCTCCTTTGTGCTTTGGCTTAGCAAGAGCTTTATTGTGGTCATTTACCTAGCGTTTTTGCTCACATACACCTCCTATACACACCTATATTGTTGTTAGTTAGATAGACATTGTATTTTAGTTAGTAGCTTTTGTGTTACATAGAGACAGGTCAGCTGCTGCAGGCTTACAGCTTTAGGCCTCAGGGCCTGCCTGTGTGGGCAGCTGTCCTCCTGTCCTCTGTTAGTTTATTTCTCATTAGTATTAGACAGTATTAGACAGTATTAGATAGTATTAGACAGTATTTCTGCTGTCCCTTTACTACTTAGTGATTGTATTTTGTATTGTAGTTGCGCGCGCGTGCACTCACTGTCTGTAGTGTACACACACTCTATTTCCTTGTGATTACTACTGATTATTGTAACTGCTGCTAGTTGTACTTCCTGACTGTTACTACTTACTTACGGTACTAGGGACACTCACTCA
This sequence comes from Hyperolius riggenbachi, assembly GCF_040937935.1. Taxonomy (NCBI): domain Eukaryota; kingdom Metazoa; phylum Chordata; class Amphibia; order Anura; family Hyperoliidae; genus Hyperolius; species Hyperolius riggenbachi. The sequence goes on from NC_090647.1 coordinate 13,667,390, forward strand.
CTCTCTGTTCATAGGCCAGCTCCTGCGCGTGTTTGCGCGTGCGTGCACTCACTGTCTGTAGTGTACACACACTCTATTTCCTTGTGATTACTACTGATTATTGTAACTGCTGCTAGTTGTACTTCCTGACTGTTACTACTTACTTACGGTACTAGGGACACTCACTCACTCTCTGTTCATAGGCCAGCTCCTGCGCGTGTTTGCGCTTGCGTGCACTCACTGTCTGTAGTGTACACACACTCTATTTTGTTGTGATTACTACTGATTATTGTAACTGCTGCTAGTTATACTTCCTGACTGTTACTACTTACTTACGGTACTAGGGACACTCACTCACTCTCTGTTCATAGGCCAGCTCCTGCGCGTGTTTGCGCGTGCGTGCACTCACTGTCTGTAGTGTACACACACTCTATTTCCTTGTGATTACTACTGATTATTGTAACTGCTGCTAGTTGTACTTCCTGACTGTTACTACTTACTTACGGTACTAGGGACACTCACTCACTCTCTGTTCATAGGCCAGCTCCTGCGCGTGTTTGCGCGTGCATGCACTCACTGTCTGTAGTGTACACACACTCTATTTCCTTGTGAGTACTACTGATTATTGTAACTGCTGCTAGTTGTACTTCCTGACTGTTACTACTTACTTACGGTACTAGGGACACTCACTCACTCTCTGTTCATAGGCCAGCTCCTGCGCGTGTTTGCGCGTGCATGCACTCACTGTCTGTAGTGTACACACACTCTATTTCCTTGTGATTACTACTGATTATTGTAACTGCTGCTAGTTGTACTTCCTGACTGTTACTACTTACTTACTGTACTAGGGACACTCACTCACTCTCTGTTCATAGGCCAGCTCCTGCGCGTGTTTGCGCATGCGTGCACTCACTGTCTGTAGTGTACACACACTCTATTTCCTTGTGATTACTACTGATTATTGTAACTGCTAGTTGTACTTCCTGACTGTTACTACTTACTTACTGTACTAGGGAGTCGGGACACTCACTCAGTCACCCACCAACCCACTCCATTAAAGTACCCCACTTTTCTCCCGCCCTTTTCAAAAACTTTTGTGTTTACGCCCAAAACATCGAAGATGTCTGGAAGTGGCAGCCAGCGCGGTTTGGGCAAGGGGAAGGGCAGCAAGGGAATCAGGAGGAGAGGGAGCAGCATTGTGGCAAGCCGCGGCCGCACCACCATGCACAGTTCCGCAGCAGCAGCAGCAGCAGCGTCAGTGGCTAACATTCCTCCCATAGCCACTGGCCGTGGACGCCTTGGGCGCCGCCCAGCAGGAGCATCTGCAACTCACGCTGCAGAGACACAGCAGCAGCAGCGTGTAGCACCTGCTCCGATTTTCCTCCAGCCGGGTCGGAAACGTCCCATTGAGGAAAAGGATGCAGACACTGTGGTGCAACTGATGACGGAGGATGAGCAGCCCGCCATCAGCTCTGCATCCGAGGCCTCCACCCTCACCACCACCACCACCACCACCACCACCCCTGTTCGCAGCAGCCGCCCAGCAGGGCCTGGGGAGGAGGCCAGTTCACCGTCACAAGTTGGCGACCTGTCACTCAGCAGTATTTTTACCCCAGGCACCATCAGGGTATTGTCTGCTGTTGTTGGCGATTTGGAGGAGGAGATGCTGATGGGCACTTTGGGGGATGAGGGATTGGACAGCAAGACTGTGGCGACAGTCAAGCAGCCCATCCATGCATCAGGAGAGGAGTTTGGGGGGTCATCATCCCAGCAGGACATGTTTCAGGAGGGGGAGGATGATGATGACACGGCGACAGACAGAGACTGGGTGCCACCACCTCCAGGGGATGTCGTCCTCAGCAGCTCTGAGGAGGAGGAGGAGGATGCGCTCGTGGGCCTTGCAAGGAGGCGCATCATTGCAAGCATTGGCAGCAGTAGGCAGGTCCCACAGCCTGCTGGTGTCTCAGGCTCAGCAGCAGCAGCAGCAGCATCTGCCAGTACCACCACCAGCCGCACCCAAGCCCCCCCCAACCACCACAGGGAGACAGGCAGCATCGGTTCCATGCCGTAGGGGGTCGTTTTTGTCACCAATCTGGCGTTTTTTCACCATGCCCACAGTGTACAGCAAGTACGCCACTTGCAACCACTGTCAGCGGAAGTTGAGCAGAGGTGCAGACCCCTTAAAGTTCAGCACCAGCTCGCTCATCAACCACCTTGCTGCGAAACATTTCCACCAGCATGAGGAGTTCCAGAGGCTGAAGGCATCTGGTGCTGGCAGTGGCACCACACCCATCACTGCACAGCCTTCAGCAGCAGCAGCAGCAGCAACAGCAGCCACCCGCCCTCCTGCTCCTCCAGCAGCACCAGCAGGAGTGCGGAAACGCACTGCTCCTCCCCCCTCTGCAACTCCTGCCGCCGACACTGAGGCCTGTTCTGGCAGCCAGTCCTCAGTGGCCTCCTCTGCTGTGTCTGCTGATTCCCGTGCCAGCAAAAGGCCACGCCAGAGCCTTTTGAGCGAGTCCTTCCAGGGGGTGGTTAGGGCTCTGCCTCCCAGCAGCCGTCGCGTGCGGCAGCTGAACAGCTTGCTGGCACGGGCCATGTGCTCCCAACTCCTGCCGTACACGCTCGTGCAGGAGGGGAGCGACATGCGGGCGCTGCTTGCTTGTGCAGCCCCAGACTGGCAGCTCCCCAGCAGACACTTCTTCGCCCGCAAGGCCATTCCTGCACTGCACCGCTTTGTGATGGCCAATTTGGAGCGAGGGCTGGAGCACGCGGTTGGTGAAAGGGTCCACGTCACCATGGACTCCTGGAGCAGCCGCTTCGGGACAGGCCGCTACCTGTCTTTCACTGTCCACTGGGTCAGCTTGGTGGAAGGGGGTGAGGATGGGAGAGCAGCAGCGGGCACAGCAGCAGCAACACAGTGGGTGGTGCCCCCCCCGCAGGGTCAGGGGAACTGCAGCAGGTTCCTCCGATCCTCTGCCATCCTCCGGCACACCTGGCCAAACCCCCCGCCTCAGCAGCAGCGTGAAGGCCCGCCACTGCCAAGCGCTGCTGCACTTGGTCAGCCTTGGGAAGACCAAGCTGACGGCAACCCATGTGTTGGCCAAACTCCAGGAGCAGGAGAGGATTTGGCTGACCCCCAGAGGCCTCAGAGTCGGAGAGGTGGTGGCCGACAATGGGGCCAATCTGGTTGCCGCAATAGACAGGGGAAACCTGACCCACATCCCCTGTCTTGCCCACGTGCTGAACCTGGTGGTGCAAAAGTTCTTGCGCACCTACCAGGGGATGGGCGAACTGCTGGAAACGGCAAGGAACGTTGTGCGTCACTTCCGGCGCTCGGCTGCAGCCTGTGCGAGCCTGGAAGACGTGCAAAAGGAGCTGGAGCTGCCACGCCATCGGCTGATCCTTGACGTTCCGACTCGCTGGAACTCCACCCTGGCGATGTTGGAGCGTCTGGTTGAACAGAAGCACGCTGTCAACCAGTACCTTGCCCTGGCCACTGTTTCCGCCGCTCGGAGAAGGGACAAGACCAGCAACATCCCGTCCATCGTCCCCGATGATGACTGGAGGCACATGCAGCAGGTGTGCTTAGTGCTGGCTCCCTTTCTGCAGGCCACTAACATGGTGAGCAGGGACCATGCTATGGTCTGCGAGTGGGTGCCCCTGGTTTGTCTGCTGAACAGGGCCCTCGATGCTTTGTTGGAACAGGGAGCGGCAGCCTTGGACCAGCAGGAGCGGCAAGCAGCTGCACAGTCCACCTCTGAGGGGGAGGAGGAGGAGGACTTGGTGGAGGTCCCTGACCTTGCTGCTGATGAGGGGGATCAGCACAGCGCAGCTGAGTTGGTGCGGGGGTGGAGAGAGGATGAGGCGGCAGAGGAGGAGGATGAGGAGGACAGCACTGCCGTCGATGTGCCAGCAGATGTGGCCCGCCTCTTCCCAATGGCAGCGCACATGCTGGCGTGCCTGCGCAAGGACCCCAGGGTGATCCAGATGAAGCAGAGGGAGGACATCTGGATCAGCATGATGTTGGACCCACGCCTCAAGGGGAAGTTGAGCCAGTTCCTGCCGCCTGCAGGAGGAGACCCAGCGCAACAAATAAGGAGCTTGCAGCAGGCCCTTGTTGAGCGCTTGGAGGAAGCCTTCCCCCCCCACTGTCCAGCCAGCACAGAGGCAGCAGCAGGTGCCTGCATCCAGCAGCAAGCGCCCCACAGACCTGCTGTCTCTCAGCAACGAGCTCTACAGGACTGTAGAGGCTCCGGCAGCAGTGACTAGAGAGGAGGTGCATGCAGCAGAATCCTCCTCCGGTCACAGCCAGCACCTGACCCGAATGGTGGCTGACTACATGGGGTCCTACAGCGGGCTTGACAGCGATGCCCCTGTTGATCCCATGGAGTATTGGGTCAAGCGCCTGGAGATCCGGAGCGAGCTGGCGCAGTACGCCCTGGAAGTGCTGTCCTGCCCCCCTTCCAGCGTGCTGTCCGAGCGCTGCTTCAGTGCAGCTGGTGGCGTGGTCACCGAGAAACGCTCACGTCTGTCTCACAAGTCTGTGGACAGACTGACGTTTCTCAAGATGAACCAGGCGTGGGTGGAAGGCGAGTTCCTGGCCCCTGTTGTCGGCGAGAGGGGGACATGAACTGGCTAAGAACCATCGTTAATGTGCCTTACCACCCTTTACCACCTCCTGGCTCCTGCTCACTAAGCCAGCCTGGTTCAGTTTGACTATTACGTCGCCTGCAGCCACACATTTTACACCTACAGTGGGCTGCTGTGTACTGCCCTTCTGCTGTCGGTCTGTGTTTCCCACTGCCAGGGTACACAGAATTACATTCTGCTGCCACTCTGCCACCAGCTATTACGTCAAACAATAGCTATATATCTGTGTAATTGGTTGTACAAACAAAACCAAAAAACCATTAAAAAAAAAAAAAAAGGTTTAATTTTTCTGAGGTGCCCAGGTTGAAAGCTGTGTTGTCCCAGTTGTGTATTGGACACGATGTGGGCTGCACGACCGCTGTCTGGGACCTCCTGCCTGCTGTGTTTATTTACAGCCCTGTTATCACCGCTAGGTACCAGGGCTATTATGTCACGCTGCCTGCCTGCTGCCACACTCACACTACTCCTCCATTCCTCCTGCTGCTGCTGTCTGTCTGTGTTTCCCACTGTCAGGGTACACAGAATTACCTTCTGCTGCCACACTGCCACCAGCTATTACGTCAAACAATAGCTGCTCACATTACTCCTCCATTCCTCCTGCTGCTGCTGCTGTCGGTCTGTGTTTCCCACTGCCAGGGTACACAGAATTACATTCTGCTGCCACTCTGCCACCAGCTATTACGTCAAACAATAGCTATATATCTGTGTAATTGGTTGTACAAACAAAACCAAAAAACCATTAAAAAAAAAAAAAGGTTTAATTTTTCTGAGGTGCCCGGGTTGAAAACTGTGTTGTCCCAGTTGTGTATTGGACACGATGTGGGCTGCACGACCGCTGTCTGGGACCTCCTGCCTGCTGTGTTTATTTACAGCCCTGTTATCACCGCTAGGTACCAGGGCTATTATGTCACGCTGCCTGCCTCATTGACTGCCTGCACACACTCATCCTCCTCCTGCTGCTGCTGAATTTACCTCCTGCTGTCTGTGTGTTTCCACTGCCAGGGAGCACATACAATGGCGCTTCAAACATGCGTGCACCACCAGCTATTTGTTACGCTCAAAAATAGCTGCATTTCTTTAAAAAAAAAATTGAAAAGGGAAATAAGTGAAGAAGAAGACGATATAGAAGAAGATGAAGAAGAAGAAGGAGAAGAAGAAGAAGATGAAGGAGAAGAAGAAGAAGATGAAGAAGAAGAAAAAGAAGAAGAAGAAGAAGAAGAAGAAGAAGAAGAAGAAGAAGAAGAAGAAGAAGAAGAAGAAGAAGAAGAAGAAGAAGAAGAAGAAGAAGAAGAAGAAGAAGAAGAAGAAGAAGAAGATGAAGAAGATGATGATGAAGAAGATGAAGAAGATGAAGAAGAAGAAGATGAAGAAGAAGAAGAAGCAGACAATATAGAAGAATAAGAAGATATAGAAGAAGATATAGAAGAAGAAGATATAGAAGAAGAAGAAGATAGAAGATAAAGAAGAAGAAGAAGAAGAAGTATATACAGTACTGAACAAAATTCTGGACACAACTTCTCTTTTCACCTTTTTTTTTAAAGGAACATCCCCACATAATCACTTGCTGTTGTTACTTGGAAAAAAAGATGTTTCTTGCATCATTCACCCTTAAAACAAGTGTTGGAAGCTATTTAAGGCCAATTCGAATAGTCAGCTCGAATAATGAGCTCGAATACCGACTCGAATAGTGAGCTCGAAGTCCGAGGTCGAATCGAATAGTAAAAATTATTCGACTCGAATATTCGACTGACCTCGAATAATTTACTATTCAAATTCGACCAAACTCGAATTTTAAAAAGGGGTATTTGAGCACCACTGGTCCACGGCTCACTCGGGGTGGGTAAGGGCTGCAACGTTCCCACAGGTGCCAGCCGGGAGGGCTTACATTTTGCACACACAGCAAACTCTCTAACATACTCCTTGCAACCCATTGCCAGAGAAGGCCACCAAGCGCACCTGGCAACCAAATCCTGTGTTCTGGAGGCCCCAGGGTGTCCCGCATTTTTGTGTGAATGGAACATTTGTAAGATCTGGAGACGGAATGGCAGTGGTATAAACATAACCCCTTCAGGCTTCCCCTCCGGGGCGTCCTGCTGAAAGGGCCCTAAGGTCTCTGTCCAGTCTTTCCATGTCTCCGTTGTTGCTAATATCAGTTTCTGCGGAACAATGGTCTCTGGGGTAGAGGGCTGTGCTGTCTCTGGCTCAAAACATCTGGACAGGGCACCTGCCTTAATGTTCTTGCTACCTGGAGTGTACGTAATTATGAATCTGAACCTCGAGAAAAACAAAGACCATCGAGCCTGACGGGGGCTTAATCTTTTAGCTCCCTCGATGTATTCCAAATTCTTGTGATCAGTGAAAACTGTGATCGTATGTTCTGCTCCTTCCAACCAATGACGCCATTCCTCAAAGGCTAACTTAATGGCCAGGAGCTCTCTGTTGCCTATGTCGTAGTTTCTCTCTGCCGGAGAGAACCTACGAGAAAAATAGGCGCATGGGTGTAATCTACCCTGCAACCCTGATCGCTGCGACAGCACAGCCCCCACCCCGACCTCCGAGGCGTCCACCTCAACAATAAAGGGGTAGGAAGTGTCGACGTGTCTCAGGATGGGTGCAGAGCAAAACAAGTCTTTTAACGTGGAGAACGCTTGCAAAGCTTCTGGAGACCAGTGGGTAGTATCTGCCCCTTTTTTAGTGAGACTAGTGAGGGGTGCAATGACTGTGGAGTACCCCTTTATGAACCTTCTATAGTAATCACCAAGTACTCGTAATGCCCGTCGGGCGTGTTAAAGGCCGTCTTCCATTCATCGCCCTTTGTAATCCGCACCAGGTTGTATGCACCCCGTAAATCTAATTTCGAAAAGATCTTAGCGTTGGTAACTTGTGTTAACAGGTCATCTATCAGGGGCAAAGGGTAGCGATTCTTCACTGTGATTTTATTCAGGCCCCGGTAATCTATGCATGACCGCAGGCCTCCGTCTTTTTTCTTAACAAAAAAGAACCCTGCGCCAGCGGGCGATCCAGAGGGGCGAATAAACCCTTTGGCTAAATTCTCACGAATGTACTCTTGCATGGCCACTTTCTCTGGCCCGGATAGATTGTAAAGATGGCCCCTTGGGGGCATACAACCAGATTGAAGATCGATGGGACAATCAAACGGGCGATGTGGCGGTAACTTGTCAGCAGCCTTGGGACAGAACACGTCAGAATACTCGGAATATTGTACTGGAACCCCCTCCAAATGAATCCTGGTCTCGCCTAATGTCACCTTCCCTAAACACTGTTGGAAACAATGAGGTGACCAGCTGGTTAACTGCCCAGTGGTCCAATCGAACTGTGGAGAGTAAAGGTGCAACCATGGCATGCCAAGGATGACTGTGGAGGTTGTCATGTGTAATACAAAAAACTTTCGCTGTGTAGTACCCCTATAGTGACTTCCACCTCTGGTGTCTGAGACAGCTGATGATTACCTTGCAGGGGGGAATCCTCTACTGCCGTAACCTGAATGGGTGGTTTTACCGGGGTGAGCGGAATACCCAATTTCTTTGCAAATTCAAAATCCATAAAATTAGCTGCAGCGCCTGAATCAATAAAGGCCTCAGAAACCTCAGTTTTATCTTCCCATGTAACAGTACAAGGAAGAAGTAACCGTTTTTCATCTAGGTAGTAGCGTTTCCGCTCCACTTGAGAAAACTCTGATCGACCAATCTGCATTGGTTAAGGTGGCAAATCGGGAGGAGGTGGAGTTTCAGGGGGCACAGCGTGGGACATTATTTTCACATGGTTTTCTCCCCGGGTCTGTCTCTGATAGCGCAGCCGGCGATCTATCCTGATGGCTGATGAAATGGCCTCATCGATAGATTGGGGCTCAGGCTGGCTTAGCATGAGATCGAAGACCTCATCTGACAACCCTGATAGGAAACAATCCAACAGGGCAAAGGTGTCCCACCTGGCTGACACTGACCACCTCCTAAATTCAGCAGTATACTGTTCAACCGGACTCTTGCCTTGACGTAACAACTTGAGCTTCCACTCAGAAGTCGAGGCAATGTCTGGATCGTCGTAAATTACGGCCATAGCCTTAAAAAATTAATTTACGGAGGTTAAGGCTAAATCTCCGGTGGGCAGACTGTATGCCCAGGTCTGAGAATCGCCTGATAACAAAGTTTTAATGAATGTAACCCTTTGGGCCATAGTTCCTGAAGAATTAGGTCTCAACTCAAAGTATGATAACACTCTACTCCTAAAATTTCGGAAGTCAGATCTGTGACCAGAACATTTTTCAGGTACAGGCATACGTATGTCTGTGCTGAGAGGAGATCGCACTGATTGAAGTTCCTGAATAGCCCCAGATATCTGACAGATCTGGGTCTGTTGGTTCAAAACTGCCGCGGAAACTTGGTTTACCGCGGTGGTCAGGACTTCAACATGGCTATACAGTGCGTCCATTTGGGTTTTGGTCTGTCGTTCTGTAACGATCGGTGTAACACAGAGAGGGTCTTATTACCGGTGAACTGCAGTATCACTGAGAATACAGAATATACCCGATTATTGATGATCTGCAGTGTCACCGATAATCAGATATATCTACTAACCTCTGGACACCTGAGATAACAAGTGAGTGTTAGGTGCAACAGAAATAGAGTATTGCACAGAAGTATGTTCCTTCCGTTGGCCTAGACTCTCCCGGGGGAGGAGCTAGGCTGAGAGTAGGAAGGACAGAGTGTGAGTGACACCAGTGAGAAGGTGTCACTAACAGGTCTGGGAACTGCCTCTAACAGTAAGGTCAGTTCTCGAGGTCGGCAAGCCAGGTCGTTAACACACAGACAGATAAGGTACAGATTCAGGAGACAAATACGGAATCCAATGAACAGGTAGGGTTTGGCAACGGAGTATCAGAATAGCAAGGTACAGAATCAGGATGCAAATACAGAGTCCAGGAACGAGCAGAGTTTGGCAACAGGATATCAGAGATAGCAAGGTACAGAATCAGAGTTCAGAGGAATAGTCAGGCAGGCAGAAGGTCATAACAAATAATACAGTTCAATATTCCTAACGCTAAGGTGTGAGGTCCGTGATCGTCAACACCTTTGGAAACTATGCTAGAACACAGATACAGACAAGGCCTGAGTGCTACCACGTAGTGATCACAACAACAGACACCTGAGAAATGACCAGCACCCAGTATATATACACCAGTGCTCTCCAGCACCTCCCTTAAGTGCTGGACCAATGAAAGTTGCTGCAATTGTCAGCTGACCGGCCTGGTCAGCTGACCCTTCTCTGACTGCCATAAAGGCCCTGCCTCTCTGCGCGTGCACGCGTCCTCCTAAACCAGTGTGGACTATCAGTCCCAGCCACACCAGTCATGTGTTGCAATGTTGTAGCTGTATGGGATGCGGAATCCGCCGCCGCGCTGTCTGAGCGAGCGTCGTTTCCTCCGCATCCCACCTTACTGAGAGAAGCAGGCCTATGCGTACAAACCGCCGCGTCAGACGCGGCGGTTTCTCCGCGTTCCGCTATGCCATCCGCGGAAACAGCCGCCTCATCTTGCGTCCATGCGGCGGCTTCTCCGCGTTTCTTCACAGCTTCTTGCAATTAGCTCTCTCGTTCTATCTGTCCTGCTCTTGATTGTCCACCGTCGCTGGGTGGCGACTAGATTGGCGGACATTAGCCCAGTATGTCCTTTCTCTTTTCTGAGTTGCTCAGGTTACGTGCTGCGCCGTGTTTACATTGCGCAGCCATTGTTCAGTGGGATTTGTGGGTCGCACAGAGGCATGGTTGCTCTGTGCTCCACAACTCCCTCTTGTGTCTGTTTCCGCTTCTCCCCTATATTTGGGGAAATCCCTGTTTCTTGTAGAGAGCTTGTGCGCGATCTCCTCTGCATCAGCGTGCGAGGTGCACGCTGACTGTGGAGATTATCCCGCAAGCATCACAACCCACTTACAAATTTTCCTGGATTTGGTTACTAGGGATGTGGAAAGACTAAGGGGTTTAAGATGGACACAATGTGATGATAATCTTACCAAGGAGGAACGTGCGGCTCTCCTAGAACTTGCTGACTGTACGATTGGTGTCAGCAATAACAGATGTCTGATTATTGAGTGATCTGCAGTATCACCAATAATACAGACACTATACCTGATTATGTGGTGATCTGCAGAATCACCAATAATACAGACACTATACCTGATTATGTGGTGATCTGCAGAATTACCAATAATACAAGTATAGCAACACACAGAAGGAATACAATGTATAGTTGCTTGGTGCAACAGTAGTACTTGATAGATTCAGCTATACCTCACCAGAGGAGCTGGTGGGTACTATCAGTACAGAGGCCCTCACCAGAGATCAGGGCTCTCTGGTGGGGAGGTGAGGTCAGACAGGCAAGGTTGGCAATAGACAGGTAGTAACAGTACAGAATCAGATAGCAATAGGAAGGTGGTTATACAGGCAAAGTCAGCAGCAGGATCAGATGGGCAGAAGTACAGAGTCAGTAAATGAGAGAGAAGTCAGAGGCAAGCCAGAGTCAAACACAGGTTATCAATAGAGAGTAATAAAACAACAATAAATCCTATCTAGTGTTAAATCCCCGGTTTCCTCCCGGATCAAAGCACACCGGATCTATCTAAGGTCTGAGCGCTAACACGAAGTATTCGCAACAGGAGACAAGTTGTGAGTGAAGCCGAGAGGCTTAAGAAGCAGAGGAGACCCCACAGGCACGCCCACAACTCTCCGCCAATGAGGAGCGGCGGACGTCTCCTCTGACGTCAGCCGACCCGCCGGTCAGCTGATGCGCCTCCTCCCAGCATAAAGGTCCTGTCTGTGCGCACGCGACAAAGCGACCCTATGAGAGGCTGACAAACCCGTCCTCGGCGTGCTAGATGCCGGAGGCACGGGAGACACACTGGGCAGAGAATTGGAGGCAGCTGCGGCGGCAGCAAGGTTGCCTGCAGCTGCCTCCTCACTGTTTGTTACACGGACATCCAGGAAATTGTCATTAAACCATTTGACAAAGGTGGGAACCTGGTTGTCATGCATAATTAAAGCTATGTGTATGAACATATTGCAGGACACATGGAAGTATCGGGTGCTTGAAAATAACCCCACAAAATTATATTTTGGGATTTTGAAAGCTCTGTTGAAAAAGGGTCATGATGAGAATGTGATTAATAAGAGGGAACATGATGCCCTACTTACCAAAACTCCTACCGTGGCATCCTTCTATGCTCTCCCCAAAATACATAAGAATGCAATGAATCCCTCTGGCCGACCGATAACTTCAGGCAATAATTCACTAACTGAACAATGTAGCAAGTATGTGGATTCTGTATTGCGCCCACATGTGGAAGCACTAAATTCCTACCTGCGGGATACAAAAGATCTATTGAACTGATTACAGGATGTCAAAATAACGGAGGGCACCTACTTAGCCAGTCTCGACATGGAGACCCTATATAGCAATATTATCCACGATTTGGGGATAAAAGCTACTGAGTCATTTCTTATAACCAAGGGCGTCCAATTCAAACATCATTCTAAATTCGTTTTGTCACTCCTGAGATTTGTGCTTGAATACAATTACTTTATTTTTGACAGGAAGTTTTACTTACAGACACAGGGCAGTGCGATGGGGATGGCTTGTGCCCCATTGTATGCTAGTTTGTTCTTAGGGTGGTAGGAGGATACTCGTATTTTCTGAAGATCTGCTGTTTTATACCTTCCATATTTTGTTTTGGGGAAAGTATATAGATGACATCCTGATCCTGTGGGAGTAGCCATTGGAGATTTGTAAGGATTTTGTTGATCTACTTAACAAGAATGATGTGGGCATGTTCTTCACTTCAGAGATTAATGCTACGAGAATTAACTTCTTGGATGTAAGTATTCAGAGGGGTAATAATGGTAGAATGTATATACAGAAATTTACAGGAAAGAGACCTCCACTAATTCCCTTCTACATTGGACGAGTCAGCACCCCCCAGACTTTAAAGGCGGGAATAACTGAGGGGCAGTTTTTGCGAGCGAAACGCAATTGCTCCACAGAGGGTGCTTATGAAAAAGAATGTGAAACACTCTATAGGAGATTCCAACAGAATACATACCCACCAGGAGTCATCAATAGAGTTGGGCCGAACCTCCGATTTTAGGTTCGCGAACCTGGTTCGCGAACTTCCGCGGAAGGTTCGGTTCGCGTTAAAGTTCGCGAACCGCAATAGACTTCAATGGGGATGCGAACTTTGAAAAAAAAAAATAATTATGCTGGCCACAAAAGTGATGTAAAAGATGTTTCAAGGGGTCTAACACCTGGAGGGGGGCATGGCGGAGTGGGATACATGCCAAAAGTCCCGGGGAAAAATCTGGATTTGACGCAAAGCAGCGTTTTAAGGGCAGAAATCACATTGAATGCTAAATGACAGGCCTAAAGTGCTTTCAAACATCTTGCATGTGTATACATCAATCAGGTAGTGTAATTAAGGTACTGCTTCACACTGACACACCAAACTCACCGTGTAACGCACAGCAAACAGCTGTTTGTGTAGTGACGGCCGTGCTGGACTGGTGCGCACCATGGCGAGAGTGCAGGTTTTGGTGGCTTTACAGCCCATATGGTCACCTGGCTGATGTAGCTGAATGACAGAACAGTGACTGTCCAGCTGATCAAATTTGGTCTGACCACAATGAGGCAACGACCTTATTATCGTGGGTGTGCCCCCCGAGACACTCATCTAGGCACCGGTCATTGCTTCATTGTGATACGCAAGCCCCTTCACCACGGCAAGGTAATGATCACGAAGGGGAATGGGCGCATGTACATGCCTTTTCTTTTGTTGTTGCAGCTGCCCGCAGTGCAGCCAGAAAAATTAGGCAGTCATGTTCACGCACCAGAAAAATTATTACAGCGGCCGCTGCTAGCAGCGGCCTAAAAAATTCAGCAATCCGCCTGGAGTCCCGGACCCTGTTGGTGGTGGCGGAGAAGGTAGTCAAGCGGCCTGCAGGCAGACATGCTGTGTGGAGGGACTGGGAGCGACTTAGTCTTCTTGGGGCAGGCCAGGCAGCCAGTCACACGGCGTGCAGGCAGAGATGCTGTGTGTGCGGGGACTGACTTAGTCTTGGGGCGGGCAGCAGCCCTCCGGGATCCATGCCTCATTCATTTTGATAAAGGTGAGGTACTTAACACTTTTGTGACTTAGGCGACTTCTCTTCTCTGTGACAATGCCTCCAGCTGCGCTGAAGGTCCTTTCTGACAGGACGCTTGCGGCAGGGCAGGAGAGAAGTTGGATGGCAAATTGGGACAGCTCTGGCCACAGGTCAAGCCTGCGCACCCAGTAGTTCAAGGGTTCCTCATCGCTGTTCACAGCAGTGTCTACATACAGTGGCTACCTGCCGTTCCAGGCGTTGGTGGAGGGTGGATCCAGAAGGGCTACGGCGAGGCGTTGGACTAAAGAACGTCCGCATGTCCGACATCACCATGAGATCGCTGGAGCGTCCTGTCTTTGACTGCGTGGACACGGGAGGAGGATTAGTGGCAGTGGTACCTTGCTGGCGTTGTGCCGTCACATCACCCTTAAAGGCATTGTAAAGCATAGTTGACAGCTGGTTCTGCATGTGCTGCATCCTTTCCACCTTCCGGTGAGTTGGTAACAGGTCCGCCACTTTGTGCCTGTACCGAGGGTCAAGTAGTGTGGCCACCCAGTACAGCTCATTCCCCTTGAGGTTTTTTATACGGGGGTCCCTCAACAGGCAGGACAGCATAAAAGACGACATCTGCACAAAGTCGGATCCAGTACCCTCCATCTCCTCTTGCTCTTCCTCAGTGACATCAGGTAAGTCAACCTCCTCCCCCCAGCCGCGAACAATACCACGGGAAGGTTGAGCAGCACAAGCCCCTTGCAATGCCTGCTGAGGTTGTTCTCCTGCCGCTGTCCCCTCCTCCTCCTCCCCCAAAGAAACACCTTGCTCATCATCCTCTGAGTCTGACTCGTCTTCTGCACACGACTTCTCTTCTTCCTCCTCCTCCCCCCTCTGTGCTGCCGCAGGTGTTGAGGAAACAGCTGGGTCTGATGAAAATTGGTCCCATGCCTGTTCCTGCCGTAACGGTTCCTGGTCATGCTCATTCACAGCTTCATCCGCCACTCTACGCACAGCACGCTCCAAGAAGTAAGCGTAGGGAATTAAGTCGCTGATGGTGCCCTCACTGCGGCTCACCAGGTTAGTCACCTCCTCAAACGGCCGCATGAGCCTGCATGCATTTTCCATCAGTGTCCAGTTGTCGGGCCAGAACATCCCCATCTTCCCAGACTGTTTCATTCTACTGTAGTTGTAGAGGTAGTGGGTCACGGCTTTCTTCTGTTCTAGCAGGCGGGAGAACATGAGCAGGGTCGAGTTCCAGCGAGTCGGGCTATCGCAAATGAGGCGTCTCACCGGCATGTTGTTTTTGCGCTGAATTTCCGCAAAGCGTGCCATGGCTGTGTAAGACCGCCTCAAATGCCCACAGAACTTCCTGGCCTGCTTCAGGACATTCGCTAAGCCAGGGTACTTTGCCACAAATCTTTGAACCACTAGATTCATGACATGTGCCATGCAGGGTATGTGTGTCAGCTTCCCCATATGCAAAGCGGCAAGCAGATTACTGCCGTTGTCGCACACCACGTTGCCTATCTCCAGGTGGTGCAGGGTCAGCCACTCATCCACCTGTTTCTTAAGAGCAGCCAGGAGAGCTGCTCCAGTGTGACTCTCCGCTTTGAGACAAGACATGTCTAAGATGGCGTGACACCGTCTTACCTGGCATGCAGCATAGGCCCTGCGGAGCTGGGGCTGTGTAGCTGGAGAGGAGAACTGCCACTCAGCCAAGGAGGAGGAGGACAGCGAAGAGCATGTAGCAGGAGGAGAGGAGGTGGCAGGAGGCCTGCCTGCAAGCCATGGAGGTGTCACAATTTGGTCCGCTGCGCCCTGCTTGCCATCGTTCACCACCAGGTTCACCCAATGGGCTGTGTAGGTAATGTAGCGGCCCTGCCCGTGCTTGGCAGACCAGGCATCCATGGTCAGGTGTACCCTTGACCCAACGCTCTTCGCAAGAGATGACACCACTTGCCTCTCAACTTCACGGTGCAGTTGGGGTATGGCCTTTCTCGAAAAATAAGTGCGGCCTGGCATCTTCCACTGCGGTGTTCCGATGGCCACAAATTTACGGAAGGCCTCAGAGTCCACCAGCCGGTATGGTAACAGCTGCCGAGCTAACAGTTCCGCCACGCCAGCTGTCAGACGCCGGGCAAGGGGGTGACTGGCCGAAATTGGCTTCTTCCGCTCAAACATTTCCTTTACGGACACCTGACTGCTGCTGTGGGCAGAGGAGCAGGAACCGCTCAAGGGCAGAGGCGGAGTGGAGGAGGGTGCCTGTGAAGGTGGAAGGGAGAAAGCGGCAGAAGCAGATAATGCACCTGATGGAGGAGGAAGAGGAGAAGGAGGGTGGCTTTGCTTTTGTGTGCTGCTGCTGCTTTTGCTCAGGTGGCCATCCCATTGCTGTTTGTGCCTTTTCTCCAGGTGCCTTCGTAAGGCACTTGTCCCTACGTGAGTGTTGGCCTTTCCACGGCTCAATTTTTGTTGGCAGAGCGAACAGATGGCTTTGGTCCGATCTGAGGCACACACATTAAAAAATTTCCACACCGCTGAGCCACCCTGGGATGTGGGCACTATGGGGACCTCAGCAGCTGATGCTGAAGGGCAAGTTGGCTGGCTGTACATAGGTGGCGATACATGGTGCCGGACTCTGCCACCAGCTGTTTCTGACGAAGAGCTGCCCCAGCTTCTTTCAGCAACTTCTCTCCTCCTACTACTCTCTGACTCCCCCTCTGAACTGTCCCCCTCTTCATCTCCTCTATTGGGAACATACAGAGGATCCCTATTACCGTCATCATCGTAGTCATCCTGCCCAGCTTCGCTTGCCTCAGACAAATCCAAACTTGCACCATCAGTAGGTCCTTCATCCTCCTGACACGTTACATCCATAGTGTTGCCGCGTAACTCAGACATATGAGCTGGTGAAAATTCATCTGGCTGTAACAACAATGGCTGTGCATCAGTGATTTCACCACTAAATAATTCTTGCGAAGTGTCAAATGCAGCGGAAGTGGTGCTAGTAGTAGCGCTGGTGGCTGAGCAAGATGAGGTGTTCTGTGTCGCTAAATACTCAACCACGTCCTGACAATCTTGGGAGGTGATGGGACGTGCCTTCTTCCGAGCACTGTACTGTGGGCCAGGTCCACACGAAATTACATTTACACGACCTCGCGCAGACCTGCCGGGTGGCCTTCCTCTGGCTCTGGCACTACCTCTTCCTCTACCTGTTTTGTCCATATCGGGTATGCACGGAGTGGTATATCACACTGCGTGCACTCACATAGGTAGGTGGGTTCACTTAACTGCACAGGTATGCGCACTGATGCGGTGGGTTCACTGAACAGAACAGGTATACAGTGGCGGGTTCACAGAACAGGTATGCAGTGGCAGGTTCACTGAACACAACAGGTATGCAGTGGCGGGTTCACTGAACAGGTATACAGTGGCGGGTCCACTGAACAGAACAGGTATGCAGTGGCGGGTTCACTGAACAGGTATACAGTGGCGGGTCCACTGAACAGAACAGGTATGCAGTGGCGGGTTTACTAAACAGAACAGGTATACAGTGGCGGGTTCACTAAACAGAACAGGTATACAGTGGCGGGTTCACAGAACAGGTATGCAGTGGCAGGTTCACTGAACACAACAGGTATGCAGTGGCGGGTTCACTGAACAGGTATACAGTGGCGGGTCCACTGAACAGAACAGGTATGCAGTGGCGGGTTCACTAAACAGAACAGGTATACAGTGGCGGGTTCACAGAACAGGTATGCAGTGGCAGGTTCACTGAACACAACAGGTATGCAGTGGCGGGTTCACTGAACACAACAGGTATGCAGTGGTGGGTTCACAGAACAGGTATGCAGCCAGGAACAAGCTAAGCCTAACTAATCTTTCCCTGAGAGACAGTCTGCAGCAGCTCGCCCTACTCTCACTAACGCAGGCAGCACACGAGTGACCGTAATGGCCGCCGCTGCCTGCCTTATATAAGGGGGGGTGGGGCTCCAGGGGCTAGTGTAGCCTAATTGGCTACACTGGGCCTGCTGACTGTGATGTAGAGGGTCAAAGTTGACCCTCCATGTGCATTATGGGGCGAACCGAACTTCCGCAAAGGTTCGCCTGCGGGACGCGAACGCGAACCACTGAAGTTCGCATGGAACCGTTCGCAGGCAAACCGTTCGGCCCAACTCTAGTCATCAATCGTGCATATGATAGAGCCATCCGTACTCCGCAACCTAACCTTCTGTGTAACACATAGGTGAGGTGCAATGAGAGTAAAAATAAGAACGTTGGCAGGGTGATTACTACTTTCACATCACAGTCTCAGGACCTGTATAGGGTCCTTAATAGACATTGGTCATTTTTCCGCCAGGATGGGGACCTACACAATGTACTCCAACCCCCCCCCCCCCCCCCCCCCCAGACCACAGATCACATATCGGAGATCCAAAAATCTGCCAGATTACCTGGTACACACATTATGCATGAAAAAGAAACAATCGATAAGTACCTGATTACCGAACCCCCAAAGGAATGTATAAATGTGAAGCCTGAAATGTTGAGTCACAAACTTTTTTTTTTATTGACCCCAAAAATCAACGCAGAGATGACATACTTACTTTTCTGAATTCTAGAAGTAGAGGCGTGGTCTATGTGGTGCACATGTCCCAAATTTTACGTGGGAGAGACCACTAGGGAATTAAGAAACAGATTCCTGGAACATGTGGGTGATATTGAGAATAGACGTAATACCGCCGTAGCACGCTATATGAATGAACATCATAATGGTAGGATAAGTGATAATAAGTTCTGGGGTGTACAGTTGTGGCAGTTGGGACCCGGGGGGGGGGGGGGGGGGGGTTGGGTAATCTGGATAAGCAATTACGACAGGTCAAAGCGAAATTGATTTACCAATGGAAATCATTGACCCCTAATGGCCTGAACGAGGGCTTTACATCTACACCATTTATTTAAAGGCTGGAAGTTCCTGACTAGGATAAATAGGTCAGGGCCATTATTATTAATAGTATCTATCTGGAGTTGTATAACTAATTTTTTCCACCATATTGGTGTATGATTGTATCTAGATTTGAGCAATTATGCTCTATATGCCATATGTTATCACATATGGCTTCACACATATATATGATTATGTTTACTCTCCACCCCTGATATATTTTGGTCATTCCCTTTGTTTTTTTCATCTTGAGCTGGTACAGGTTTGGGCACTATCCCTCTCCCCCCTTTTTCCCATGGATGCCCCCCTCCCCCATGGATGTTCTGCAAAATCTTGTATATGTTACGGCCAGAACCCGAAGTTTGGCCACTTTGCGTTCTGGCCGGCCACTTCGGGTTCTGGCCGGCCAATGTGCGAACTGGCTGCTGCGCTGCGGCCAATGTGAGGAATGAAATGATTGCAGTAAAGATGAATGTGTGTTCTGGCCGTCTCGCTGCGGCCAAATGTGTCAAAAGTGCATTCATTCATTTAATGAAATTAAGCCGGAGGCTTTCTCTCCTCCCCCCCCCCCCCCGCCTCTCTCTCTCTCTCTCGGTCAGCCGGCGGGGACACGCGTGTCCCCAAGATTCGTTCGTCGCGCCAGGGCAGCAGGGCGGGGAGGCTGCAGACATTTCTTCTGCCAGCACCCGCTCTGCAGAAACGAACAGCAGGATTCCCTGCTGCGACGAACGACTCCGGGGGGACACGCATGTCCCCGCCGGATGCCAGGAGAGAGAGAGAGGCAGGGGGGAGGAGAGAAAGCCGGCGGCTTCATTTGCTACATTGCCGCCGGCTTAATTTCATTAAATGAATGAACGCATTTTTGACACATTTGGCCGCAGCGAGACGGCCAGAACACACATTAATCTTTACTGCAATCATTTCATTCCTCACATTGGCCGCAGCGCAGCGGCCAGTTCGCACATTGACCGGCCAGAACCCGAAGTGGCCGGCCAGAACGCAAAGTGGCCAAACTTCGGGTTCTGGCCGTAACATATATACTGTTTCTGAGTATCCGGATTAACAAAAGATTTATATAGTGGTGACTCCATTCTTATATCCTAAGATGTTCATCGCTGGGTTAATGCATATATATATATATATATATATATATTGTGGAATCTACATTGTAACCCTATATCCTGCCACGTTTGTTTATAGGCTGATCTAGTGTTGTCTAAGTAACAGGACAGCCCCCCTCCCAATTTGCATCCACAGATGCTGGAGAGGCAGTACTACACTTTCACAATAATGATGCGAGACGACAGAGGACGCCGCCTACTGTGCGGGGAGGTGGCATAGTAAAGTCATGTGACTGTGACGATTACGGCTAGTATGCTAGGGGGTGACGCAAGGACACTTTGCCGCCATTAAGTCTTTTGACACTGCAATGCCATGCTAGGTTGCCATGGAGCTATACTGACGCACACCGCCCTCCGCGATCATGTGTCTGCGGGTGTTCCTAAGCGCTGACCATGTGCATTTGATGGCTACGTTTCTAAACTGACCTGCCATATCCCCTTCGTTCATATACAGGTTAGTTACTCATCTGCTGGATGGAACTCCGTAATGTTTGGTTGTGATTGTCAATCATAACGATTGCAGTAACTTTAGAGCTGGGGTATGCTGGTGTGTTTTTATGAAACATCTGGGGACGCGTACGTACAAAAAGGGCATCGGAAAAAAAGGGCGTGGGATGTAAACGATAATATTGTTTTGTATTTAGTGTACAAATAATGTTTTACAAATCTATAAATCATTAAACAATGTGTATGAAATCGGCAATGGTGAAAACGTTAATCTTCTCTGTTTCACAAGTGAAAATTATAATTACGTTTGTAAAAAAAACGATAATATATGTTTAATCATTATAATTGTATATTATTGTGATTAACCTTCATTTATCGTTTCTTCTTATAATAAAATCCGAAAATATTGTTTATAACCATGATATAAATATAACTATGTTCGTAATAAGTGCTGTAAAACATTAGTAAGATTTACTAAAATTTTACTAAAACTATACCTAACCGTACTCTCACACAGAACCCTCCCTGTACCTATCCCTAAACCTAAGACCCCCCTGTTGGTGCCTAAACCTAAGACTCCCCTGGTGGTGCCTAAACCTAAGACACCGCTGGTGGTGCCTAAACCTAAAACCCCCCTGGTGGTGCCTAAACCTAAGACCCCTAGTGGTGCCTAAACCTAAACTCCCTCTGGTTGTGCCTAACCCTAACCACCCCCCTTAGTGATCGATTTATTATGTGCATAATAATGTTTTACAAATAATGACTGTAAAAAATATATTGCAATTTAAAGTTACGTACTGAACGCTTTATTTTGTGAATAATAATGTTTTACAAACAGTAACGGATAAAATGTTAAATAATGTTTTAGTTGGTGGGACTGCCCAACTTCTCAAAAATTCTGGGAAAAAACATATGAATGTATGAGCTCAATCATAGGAAAGGACATCCGTCCAAACATGTTCAACTCCTTACTGAACTACCCATTGTCTAATTTGAACAAACATGAAAACTCCTTGCTTCTGAAAGTGAATACGGCAGCAAAATCTATAATTGCTAAACAGTGGAAAGATAAGTTATTACCATGGGAGAATTTAATTAATAAAATCAATAATATATGCATAAATGAATATCTGTCGAGCCTACTTCTAGAAACAACTGTCAGATATCTTGACATATGGGATCCGTGGCTTAGGTCGGAGCATGGCTCCCATATACGCCATCAATTGGGGAATAACATCATATGATAACTACACTGGCCCCTGTATCATATATTTCATTTTATCTACAAGACTGACTTCCTACTCTACCCATTTAAGAATAGGCCTAAATTACCTAAGCCACAGAACAACATAATCAAACCACAAGATTATATATATGTCATGGCATTCCGACACCAGCATCAGTATTACTATCACCAATCGTACATTATGTGCTTTTCTTTGTTATGTTATATGTCATATGTTATTTACTTCTTCTTTACCTCTACAATATGGGGAAAATTCCCTCCAGAAGGACTGATTGTTACTCCTTTTGTCATATCTGTTGAGATGATTTCTATTTTATGGTTTTCCTATATCTGTATGTAAATCTTAACATCTTCAATAAAGCAATTTTGAAAGTAAATAATGTTTTAGTTAAATAGGTTAAATATGTTTAGTATTTTTATAAACGTTATTCGTCACGGGTGCATTTTCTAAACGTAAATCATCACAAGCACAGTTATAAAACATTTAAAATCTCCGGGCGCCATTTGTAAAACGTTATTTATCTCCGGCGCCCTTTTTTCCTGTTCGGCGCCCATTAAACAATATTTATTATGGGAGTGAATGGTGGCGCCCTTTTTGTCCACTAGCTGCCTGCGCCCTTTTTTCCCAGCCCCTCTGGGGACATGCGTTTTCTCTGTTCCTACTATGAATAGGATGTTGTGGTGCTTACTGTATGGTGGCAATTATCCAGTGATGGGGTAATATGTAAAGGAATATGGGATTAGATTGTATAGATGGGAAGTTACACACAATTTTTGTTTACTTCTCTTAACTCCTCCCATTTCCGCCCCGTACTGCCCGACTGCATCACAACTAGCTCAGGTGTGAACTAATAGGGGAGTGACCAATCAATCAGTGAGGGTGAAGTATCTCTATATATACTTATCTGTAAGCCATTATCAGGTTGGCTCTGACTTGGGCTGCACGCTATGTCACTGTTATGATGCACTATTGAGCACTGCACCTTTTTTATTTTTCTGATGAAGACCAGGCATGGTCGGAATAGCCGATTTCCGTTTCCGGCACAATTCCGCATTCCGACATATAGAAATTCCGTTACCGTTCCATTCCAACGGTATACCGGGTCAGTTCCGCGGAATTCCGATTTACACGGAATTCCGTCGGAAAAATCTCTCTCCTCCTCCTCCTCCTCCTCCATCCATCCAGTAGGGAATTGCAGATTTTCAAAACAGCTTATATACCATAGCTGGGATTTGAACCCAGAACCTAGTGTGTAGTAGGTATCTGTCTTACCCTCTAGACCATGACCCACACTACATGCTAAAGCTGCCGGTAGCATAAACCATACTTCCATTATGATCAATTCGATAGAAAAAGTAGCATGAGTAAGGATTTGTACTTTTTGAAAAGCATGCTTATTTATATACCATAGCTGGGATTTGAACCCAGAACCTAGTGTGTAGTAGGTATCTGTCTTACCCTCTAGACCATGAACCACACTGCATGGAAGTAGGTATCTGTCTTACCCACTAGTAAGGCTGAGGCTGGAGAGGCTGCAGCCTCAGGGCGCAGTGTAGGAGGGGGTGCACAATTCATTCAGCTGTCATTCCCAATTGTGTTTGAAGCAGAAAGAAATAAGAAAAGGTGATACATGGCAGCGACAGCAAGCCAGATAAGTAGAGATTAAGGTGTTGGGGGTGGGGGGGGGGGGGCCTGGGGCACCTCTTAGTGTAATAGCAATCAGTGTGTGACAGCTGGGGTGGGAGGGATGGGGGGGCGCACTTTGCTGTCTCAGCCTTGGGTGCTGAAGGACCTTGTCCCACCTCTGACCACACTACATGCTAAAGCCTGGCCCTGAGTGTGGTTGATGGTCTAGAGCAGTGGTCCTCAAACTAAGGCCCGCGGGCCGAATGTGGCCCCCTAAGGCTTTCTTACCGGCCCCCCACACAGAAAATGTATTGCTTATAAATGCAGTCAGCTACATCTTTAAATATTGGTGGTCCACATATGGAATAGCAGTGCAGCACCCCCCATCCACATGGAAGCCAGAAAGCAGAAATTTTGCTGGTTTCCAATCAAATTCCACATCAGGTGACACTGCTGTCCAATTGGCTTGCAGATTGTCACCTGGGTATGCTTCACTGTCTGGTCCGCAAAGACTTCTACATCATTTTATGTTTACTCCGGCCCACCAGCGGTCTGAAGTATGTTGACCCGGCCCTCAACCCAAAATGTTTGGGGACCCCTGGTCTAGAGGGTAAGACAGATACCTACTACACACTAGGTTCTGGGTTCAAATCCCAGCTATGGTATATAAATAAGCATGCTTTTCAAAAAGTACAAATCCTTAATCATGCTACTTTTTCTATCGAATTGATCATAATGGAAGTATGGTTTATGCTACCGGCAGCTTTAGCATGTAGTGTGGGTCATGGTCTAGAGGGTAAGACAGATACCTACTACACACTAGGTTCTGGGTTCAAATCCCAGCTATGGTATATAAATAAGCATGCTTTTCAAAAAGTACAAATCCTTAATCATGCTACTTTTTCTATCGAATTGATCATAATGGAAGTATGGTTTATGCTACCGGCAGCTTTAGCATGTAGTGTGGGTCATGGTCTAGAGGGTAAGACAGATACCTACTACACACTAGGTTCTGGGTTCAAATCCCAGCTACGGTATATAAATAAGCATGCTTTTCAAAAAGTACAAATCCTTAATCATGCTACTTTTTCTATCGAATTGATCATAATGGAAGTATGGTTTATGCTACCGGCAGCTTTAGCATGTAGTGTGGGTCATGGTCTAGAGGGTAAGACAGATACCTACTACACACTAGGTTCTGGGTTCAAATCCCAGCTATGGTATATAAATAAGCATGCTTTTCAAAAAGTACAAATCCTTAATCATGCTACTTTTTCTATCGAATTGATCATAATGGAAGTATGGTTTATGCTACCGGCAGCTTTAGCATGTAGTGTGAGTCATGGTCTGGAGGGTAAGACAGATACCTACTTCACACTAGGTTCTGGGTTCAAATCCCAGCTATGGTATATAAATAAGCATGCTTTTCAAAAAGTACAAATCCTTAATCATGCTACTTTTTCTATCGAATTGATCATAATGGAAGTATGGTTTATGCTACCGGCAGCTTTAGCATGTAGTGTGGGTCATGGTCTAGAGGGTAAGACAGATACCTACTACACACTAGGTTCTGGGTTCAAATCCCAGCTATGGTATATAAATAAGCATGCTTTTCAAAAAGTACAAATCCTTAATCATGCTACTTTTTCTATCGAATTGATCATAATGGAAGTATGGTTTATGCTACCGGCAGCTTTAGCATGTAGTGTGGGTCATGGTCTAGAGGGTAAGACAGATACCTACTACACACTAGGTTCTGGGTTCAAATCCCAGCTATGGTATATAAATAAGCATGCTTTTCAAAAAGTACAAATCCTTAATCATGCTACTTTTTCTATCAAATTGATCATAATGGAAGTATGGTTTATGCTACCGGCAGCTTTAGCATGTAGTGTGGGTCATGGTCTAGAGGGTAAGACAGATACCTACTACACACTAGGTTCTGGGTTCAAATCCCAGCTATGGTATATGAGCTGTTTTGAAAATCTGCAATTCCCTACTGCATATGAGAGAGAGAGAGAGAGAGAGAGAGAGAGAGAGAGAGAGAGAGAGAGAGAGAGAGAGAGAGGAATTTTCCGAGCATCCCTAATGAAGACTAAAAAATTATATTAACCCATTCGCGTTCCGTCGTTTTCACTTGAGCAATGTTCACCTCCCATTCATTAGCCTATAACTTTATCACTACTTATCACAATGAATTGATCTATATCTTGCTTTTTCCGCCACCAATTAGGCTTTCTTTGGGGGGTACATTTTGCTAAGAGCCACTTTACTGTAAATGCATTTTAACAGAAGGAATAAGAAAAAAACGGAAAAAATCATTATTTCTCAGTTTTCAGCCATTATAGTTTTAAAATAATACATGCCTCCATAATTAAAACTCACGTATTGTATTTGCCCATATGTCCCGGTTATTACACCGTTAAAATTATGTCCCTATCACAATGTAAGGCGACAATATTTTATTTGGAAATAAAGGTGCATTTTTTCCGTTTTGCATCTATCATTATTTACAAGTTTAAAATAAAAAAAATATAGAAATATATCATCTTTACATTGATATTTAAAAAGTTTAGACCCGTAGGTAAATATTTACATGTTTTTTTTTTATTGTAATGTTTTTTTTTTAATATTAAACATATTATTTGGGTAGTTTTGGGAGGGTGGGATGTAAACAATAGTTTTATAATGTAAATGTGTGTTGATTTTTTTTTTTTTTAACTTTAAGTTGTAGTATTACTTTTTGCCCACAAGATGGCGGCCATGAGCTTGTTTACATGATGTCACTCTAAGCGTAATATACGCATAGAGCGACGCATGGGGGAGGTAACAGCCAGAAAAGGCACAGCTACCGAGAGAAGCTGTCGCTTTTTCAGCGGGGGAGAGGAATCAGTGATCGGGCACCATAGCCCAATTCACTGATTGCCTGGCTAACGAACCGCGGGCCAGGAGCGCGCGTGCACGCGCGCGATCAGCCGTGGGAGCGCGCATGGTTCCTGGGCGTAGTTTCTACGTCCAGGCACCAAAATAGGTTAATGTCAAAACATGTAGATTTTTAAGGGTTGATGTGTATGGTTGGGGGGGGGGGGGGAGGGAGTTATTGTGCATTTGAAATGATATCTATCCCTCTTGGTGTTACTTTTATAGACTCCATTACCTTGGAAATGTACACCTTGATTGGAGTTACAGATTAATTCATGCAGGACTACAAGTAATCTCTGTTATGTGTAAGGGTAGTTGGTTGGATGTCTCCCAATAGGGTTGACCTCTTGACATTCCTACCACACATATACATTTGACACACTGATATATAATTGTCATCATGGTATTGATTTGTGGTCCATTTGAACTGTCCATTTATCCACCGACATCGTCACATTGTATGTTTGGTGGTGGTTGTGAACCCCATTTATATATATTTTTAATCTATCTTATTAAAAGTTATACTTTAGGTATCACATATACCGTTAGAAGGGGCTTTTGTTATGGATTGTGCTCCAGTCCCAGTGTTTGCTTTTGTGCTCCAGTCCCAGTGTTTGCTTCTGCATTTACCCGATCCTAGGTTTTTCAGTTAAGTGTTTTGCTTTGTTTTTTCTTGCTTAGAATAGCAGACGCCATCGCTGGCTGCAGCAGGAGAGGTAAATGAAAGTTAGTTTCTGATTCTCGGAATCCAGTAGACACAGCTACTTATAATTCACCTGAGAGAAATCTGAAGTCAATGCTGATTCATATTTTTTCTTTCTTTTTTTCATTTTTTTATTTCAAACTCAGCGCACATATGGGGCAGGGGTGCTCGGATACCAATTTTTGAAATCCGAATAGATTCGGATCCCCAGATCTCTCTCTCTCTCTCTCCTCCTCCTCTCTTGTCTTGTCTTCCAGATATTTGTAGGATGCCAAAAGCAACCTTACATAACTTGGCTGGGAATTGAACCCAGGTCTGAGTGCGTGGTAGGTAGCTCTCCTCACCACTACACCACCACCAACACTACATGCTGAAGCCAGCCTAGCATGTACCATTGTGATATACCCAAGAGAAAAATGAGCTTGCTTATTTGCCTTATTTGCTAGATGTAAGCAGTGGGACACATGGTGATACTGCTTACAGACTTCAAATCAAGACTTCAGAAAGATCATGTGCCCCCCTGGATGATGCTGGTGTAACACACACAGCAAGGGACAGTAATTTGAAGTCTGGAAGATTCCAGGGCAAGGGTGGGAAGGATGAAAAGCTAGGTGGCCATGCAACCATTTCTGCTAACACATTGGCTTTACCAAATCCACTTTACCAAATCCAATCCAATCACAGTTCGCTCATCTCTTCAACTACAAGAAAGGCCCAGGAGTAGTCTTAGCTACCGTAATATCTATGCTATGGCAGGGCCCTTATTACACTTTCTCTTACAGGGCTATGGAGGCAGTAGTACGAACACCTCCCCGTCCCTTCACTTAGGATAGCACTGCCTGGGGCAAAGCCCCGCTATTATATAACCATCACTCATCACCCATCTCCACCCCCTCATCTAACATTCTTCACATTCATGCACTCAACTCCCACACCCATCCAAAGCATTCATCACCAGCTCCCTGTCTTGTGCACCTCCTCCCGTATCTACTATCTGTACACACCCGATCACTCGATCTATTAAGCCACGCACTTCTTAAGTGGACTCCTCGAGATTTTTAACAAGATGATTCCACATGTTTTCACCACATACATGCAATGTATTAATGTACAGTATATAGATGTATTCATCCTGTTAACCCATTCAGTCAGTGTTGGCGGAGAAGAGCTTTTCCAATTGGATGCTTTCATAAATTTGGCCACGACTGTTCCAATTTCTTTTATAAGACAGGAACCTTTGCCATCATATTTATCAGCAAAGCTGAGGATAGCTTCTGATGCTGTTAGCTTAAAGCGTTATTTTAACAAAGTGCTCAAGAAGTCTACTATTTCTTGCCAAAAAGGTTCAACTACAGGGCAGGACCACCACATGTGCTTAGCTGAACCTTCTTCCTGGCAACATCTCCAACATTTAGCCCCACCCTGGGCATATTGAAAACGGTGTAGGTGTTAAGTACCATCTAGCGATAGTTTTAAACTGGGTAATTAACATTTTTTCAAACAGAATTGTTGGAACTAAAGCACGCCTGTGCCTGTCTGAACCATATCTATGCATTCATATTCAGACAAGCTGGGACCGACAGGACCGGGGAATGTGAGCAGAGATAGGGCTGTGATGAAGGGATGAGCAATCAAATGTCGCATTGGAATTCATTTCGAATCAGAATTTGGAATCTGGGATTACATTAAAGTCAATAGGGGTCTATAAGGAACATGTGAAACATTTTCAAAAAGATCTTGTAGTTTTTGAAAAAAAATAATTTTTATACGTACAAAGAAAAATGATCTTTAAACTTGTTAAAATAGCATTTTGCTGTGGAACGCTTTAATGCAAACCTGTTAGGGAAAAAAGAAAAGAAAAAACCATTGAATACTTACCTAAGCAGTGGGAGGGGCTTCCCATGACCTCCTGGACCCCTCTGCTGCTGACTGGGATCCCCTTCTCTATAGGGGCACACCTCTCTGTGTGGCTGCGCTCGGCAGGTGTCGGTAAGGTTTGCGTCTGCGCAGTAAAGTGCAGCTGCTTGCGCACACAGCAAAAAGACATGCATGAGTGGTCCGGTGCTGCTGTGAAATAACTGAGGGGAAAGAGATAATACTACAGTGCACAATCTTATGGTTATGTCCTGAGTATATGGTGTTTTCTATCTAACACAATGCTGCTGTATGGTGCAAGAGGGTTCAGTAGTGAGAAACAGGGCCATCCCGCTCATGGCGCCAGGTGACGCCGCTTCCTCAGGCAACGTTACGCATCAGGCGGCATCACAATCACCCCCCCCCCTCCCGTTTTGGGTGGCCGCCTCCTGCAGCAGGACAGGCTCACCAGGTACCACTCCCCTGTACTGCAGACTAGTGTTGGGCGAACACCTAGATGTTCGGGTTCGCGAACGTTCGCCGAACATCGCCGCGATGTTGGGGTGTTCGCGCCGAACTCCGAACATAATGGAAGTCAATGGGGACCCGAACTTTCGTGCTTTGTAAAGCTTCCTTACATGCTACATACACCACATTTGCAGGGTATGTGCACCTTGGGAGTGGGTACAAGAGGAAAAAAAATATTTGAAAAAGAGCTTATAGTTTTTGAGAAAATTGATTGTAAAGTTTCAAAGGAAAAACTGTCTTTTAAATGTGGAAAATGTCATGTTTCTTTGCACAGGTAACATGCTTTTTGTCGCCATGCAGTCATAAATGTAATACAGAGAAGAGGTTCCAGGAAAAGGGATCGGTAACGCTAACCCAGCACCAGCAGCAGCACACGTGATGGAACAGGAGGAGGCGCAGGAGGAGAAGGCCACGCTTTTTGAGACACAACAACCCAGGCCTTGCATGAGGACAAGAAGCGTGCGGATAGCATGCTTTGTACCGCCATGCAGTCATAAATGTAATAAAGATAAGAGGTTCCATAAACAGGGACCGGAAACGCTAACCCAGCAGCAGCACACGTGATGTAACAGGAGGAGGCGCAGGAGGAGAAGGCCACGCTTTGAGACACAACAACCCAGGCCTTGCATGAGGACAAGAAGCGTGCGGATAGCATGCTTTTTACCGCCATGCAGTCATAAATGTAATAAAGATGAGAGGTTCCATAAACAGGGACCGGCAACGCTAACCCAGCAGCAGCAGACGTGATGGAACAGGAGGAGGCGCAGGAGGAGAAGGCCACGCTTTGAGACACAACAACCCAGGCCTTGCATGAGGACAAGAAGCGTGCGGATAGCATACTTTTTACCGCCATGCAGTCATAAATGTAATAAAGATGAGAGGTTCCATAAACAGGGACCGGCAACGCTAACCCAGCAGCAGCAGCAGCACACGTGATGGAACAGGAGGAGGCGCAGGAGGAGAAGGCCACGCTTTGAGACACAACAACCCAGGCCTTGCATGAGGACAAGAAGCGTGCGGATAGCATGCTTTTTACCGCCATGCAGTCATAAATGTAATAAAGATGAGAGGTTCCATAAACAGGGACTGGCAACGCTAACCCAGCAGCAGCACACGTGATGGAACAGGAGGTGGCGCAGGAGGAGAAGGCCACACTTTGAGACACAACAACCCAGGCCTTGCATGAGGACAAGAAGCGTGCGGATAGCACTACTATTACTATACTATAGTACTACTATTCCCAGCAGACACAGAGTGGCAGTAAACAGAATGCTATATAGTGTGGCTGAGCGAGGTACACAGAGTGGCAGTAAACAGAATGCTATATAGTGTGGCTGAGCGAGCGGTGTAGTACTGTTCCCAGCAGACACAGAGTGGCAGTAAACACAATGCTATATAGTGTGGCTGAGCGAGGTACACAGAGTGGCAGTAAACACAATGCTATATAGTGTGGCTGAGCGAGCGGTGTACTACTATTCCCAGCAGACACAGAGTGGCAGTAAACAGAATGCTATATAGTGTGGCTGAGCGAGCGGTGTACTACTATTCCCAGCAGACACAAAGTGGCAGTAAACAGAATGCTATATAGTGTGGCTGAGCGAGGTACACAGAGTGGCAGTAAACACAATGCTATATAGTGTGGCTGAGCGAGCGGTGTACTACTATTCCCAGCAGACACAAAGTGGCAGTAAACACAATGCTATATAGTGTGGCTGAGCTGTGTACACAGAGTGGCAGTAAACACAATGCTATATAGTGTGGCTGAGCGAGCGGTGTACTACTATTTCCAGCAGACACAGAGTGGCAGTAAACAGAATGCTATATAGTGTGGCTGAGCGAGCGGTGTACTACTATTCCCAGCAGACACAAAGTGGCAGTAAACACAATGCTATATAGTGTGGCTGAGCGAGGTACACAGAGTGGCAGTAAACACAATGCTATATAGTGTGGCTGAGCGAGCGGTGTACTACTATTCCCAGCAGACACAGAGTGGCAGTAAACACAATGCTATATAGTGTGGCTGAGCGAGGTACACAGAGTGGCAGTAAACACAATGCTATATAGTGTGGCTGAGCGAGCGGTGTACTACTATTCCCAGCAGACACAAAGTGGCAGTAAACACAAGCGAGCGGTGTACTACTATTCCCAGCAGACACAGAGTGGCAGTAAACAGAATGCTATATAGTGTGGCTGAGCGAGGTACACAGAGTGGCAGTAAACAGAATGCTATATAGTGTGGCTGAGCGAGCGGTGTACTACTATTCCCAGCAGACACACAGAATGCTATATAGTGTGGCTGAGCGAGGTACACACAGTGGCAGTAAACACAATGCTATATAGTGTGGCTGAGCGAGCGGTGTACTACTATTCCCAGCAGACACAGAGTGGCAGTAAACAGAATGCTATATAGTGTGGCTGAGCAAGGTACACAGAGTGGCAGTAAACACAATGCTATATAGTGTGGCTGAGCGAGGTACACAGAGTGGCAGTAAACACAATGCTATATAGTGTGGCTGAGCAAGCGGTGTACTACTATTCCCAGCAGACACAGAGTGGCAGTAAACAGAATGCTATATAGTGTGGCTGAGCGAGGTACACAGAGTGGCAGTAAACAGAATGCTATATAGTGTGGCTGAGCGAGCGGTGTACTACTATTCCCAGCAGACACAGAGTGGCAGTAAACAGAATGCTATATAGTGTGGCTGAGCGAGGTACACACAGTGGCAGTAAACACAATGCTATATAGTGTGGCTGAGCGAGCGGTGTACTACTATTCCCAGCAGACACAGAGTGGCAGTAAACAGAATGCTATATAGTGTGGCTGAGCGAGGTACACAGAGTGGCAGTAAACACAATGCTATATAGTGTGGCTGAGCGAGCGGTGTACTACTATTCCCAGCAGCGACACAATGACTGGGGGGACCCTGGCTAGCGTGGCTGGAGCGCGAACTACCCTGCCTGCCTACCCAAAGCTAAACCCACAGACAAATGGCGGAGAAATGACGTGGTTCGGGTATTTATTTACCCGAACCACGTGACAGTTCGGCCAATCAGAGCGCGTTCGGGTCCAAACCACGTGACCCGTTCGGCCAATCACAGGGCTAGCCGAACGTTCGGGGAACGTTCGGCCATGCGCTCTTAGTTCGGCCATGTGGCCGAACGGTTTGGCCGTACACCATCAGGTGTTCGGCCGAACTCGAACATCACCCGAACAGGGTGATGTTCTGCAGAACCCGAACAGTGGCGAACACTGTTCGCCCAACACTACTGCAGACCTCCGATCCACGTGAGTCACCACGGCTCCCATAGCAGCGCGCATGACGGAAAGTAATTACTTTCTGCTGCTATGGGAGCCGTGGTGACTCACTCGGATCTGAGATCTGCAGTACAGGGGAGTGGTACCTGGTGAGCCTGTCCTTCTGCCGGAGGCGGCCACCCAAAACGGGAGGGAGGGGGGGGGGGGGGGTGATTGTGATGCCGCCTGATGCGTAACGTTGCCTGAGGAATCGGCGTCACCTGGCTCCATGAGTGGGATGGCCCTGTTTCTCACTACTGAACCCTCTGAGGTCTACTACAAGCAGGACAGCGGAGTGGTACCTGGTGAGCCTGTCCTGCTGCAGGAGGCAACCAACGCTTGTTTCAAGAAGGTAAGCGGTTGCCAGGAAGGGAGAGGGGCCAGGAGAACCACCTCGCTAACCTATACTGGGGCAACTATACTAACTACCTATATTGGGGGCAACTATACTACCTATACTGGGGCAACTATACTAACTACCTATACTGGGGCAACTATACTACCTATACTGGGGGAACTATACTAAAGTAACTACCTATACTGGGGCAACTATCCTACCTATACTAGAGGAACTATACTAGCTACCTATACTGGGGCAACTATACTACCTATACTGGGGGAACTATACTAACTACCTATACTGGGGAACTATACTAACTACCTATACTGGGGCAACTAACTATACTACCTATACTGGGGGAACTATACTAACTACCTATACTGGGGGCAACTATACTACCTATACTGGGGGAACTATACTACCTATACTGGGGGAACTATACTACCTATACTGGGGGAACTATACTAACTACCTATACTTGGGCAACTACTGTATAATACCTATATTGGGGACAACTATGGGGCAACGACGATACTAGCTACCTATACTAGGGCAACTATATTGCCTACCTATACAGGGGACAACTATACTGGCTACCCTATACAGGGGGCACCTATACTGGGCTACACACCTACTACCGATACTTGAACTGTTTTATTTTATTGCTGTACAAGGGGATATTATGTTTTTTTAGTCATAAAGTCGTGTTTCAAATTTGGGGTAGGGGAAGGGGTCTCATTGCTTTCTTATGTTTCTCGTATACGCAGGGCTATATTTATACTTTTTAGCACTCAAGGCCCACTATCACCAGCTGCTCCTGACCAATAGCTCCCCCCCCCCCCCAACCACAGACACAAGTGTGCACCACTATGCCCCCAAATATAAAAATTATGTAGCCATGGTTTCCCTAGATGCAAGGATTTAGTAGCTGTGTGTGCAAAATTAAGGAATAAAGTAATCACTATACTCGTAGGGCCTGGATAAAATGCAAAACAGAGGCAGGTACAGTAAGTGGCTCAGAGAAGTTCAATCAAACCCAACCCAATAAAAGACACTACTTCTGTAAAGATGGCAATAAGTCGGGTGACTATCTCTAGAGGATCCTATACACCTGACCTGAACCAATCCTAACGCGTAACAATCAACATAATGTTTCCTCAGTATATTACCGGTATGCAAAATATGCATTTAACATACCATATTCAAATTATCCCATCCCCGGCCCCACCCCCAGCCTTGGATACATGGCCATGTGCTTAAGTTGACAAATACCAAATTCTGGACTGCTGTTATCAAATTTGCACTGCTGTCTCTTTTTAACACTTCGGCTCCCACAACTGACTCCACTGAGAAGAATAAAATAGCTTTAGATTAGGCGTGTATCATATTAAGTGCCGCTCGAAGAATCATATTCAATAGATGGATTTAGCCTATCTGTCCCTCTGTGTGGGATTTGAAAGCAGAACTGATGGAACTCCTAGCTATGGATAAAATAGATGCCTTGCTCCATAAAGAAAAGTGCTCCAAAAAGTTTTCAAACATTGGAAACCGTTTATTGGACACCATGCAACAAAGCGTAAGACTGATGCTACCGTTATGGCTTTCATTTCTTTGGTTCTGCTGTGTACACAGTGGCTGGATAGTGTACTGGTTAAAGTGAAAATCAGATTCTTACCTTGAGGACTTGTTCACACTACACTTTTGTAAAGCGCTGGCAATTTTAAAAATCGCTGTAAAAGCGCTTCTCACATGAGCGATGAGCTTTCCATCCAAATCGCAAACGTGGCTCCTGTACCATTTCCTGAGCGTTTGTGATTGAATAGAAGGTATAGGGAAATCGTAAAGCACTTGAAAAAGCGCTTTGAAAATTGATTTCCGGAGTGAACGTTTTAGCCATTTATTTAGGAAAGGGTTTTTTACAGTAAGAGTGATTAAGATGTGGAATGCATTGCCACAGGAAGTCGTTATGGCAAATTCTATGGGCTCGATTCACAAAGCGGTGCTAACCCAGTTAGAGACTTTAGGCATGATAACCATTGCACCACGCTGGTGAAAAGCCAGTTTAGGCATGATAAGTTTAGGTGTGATAAGTTTAGGCATGCTAAGTTTAGATAAGTTTAGATCGCTTGCAAAGTCCCGCACGCAAAGCAGCGCCATTAAACTTTATACGAAGTGCACCAGTCTTTGCTAGCGTAAAACTTTTGATCAGCTGTGCACTGCGGTGCTAACGCAGTTGGTGCTTAAACTTATCACACCTAAACTTATCATGCCTAAACTTATCACACCTAAACTTATCACACCTAAACTTATCATGCCTAAACTGAGTTTAGGCATGATAAAGGGCTTTTCACCAGGGTGCTAACTGTTAGCACCACTTTGTGAATCAGGCCCTATGCCTGCATTTAAAAGGGGCTTAGAAACTTTCCTTGCGTTGAAAGACATCCATGGCTACAATTACTAGGTTATGCCTAATGATGTTGATCCAGGGATTTTATCTGATTGCCATCTGGAGTCGGGAAGGAATTTTTCCCTTTTGGGGCTAATTGGACCATGCCTTGTGGGGTTTTTTTTCACCTTCCTCTGGAGCAACAGGGATATGTGAAGGAGCAGGCTGGTGTTGTGCCTTCCTCTGGATCAGCAGAGATATGTGAGGGAGCAGGCTGGTGTTGTGCCTTCCTCTGGATCAGCAGGGATATGTGAGGGTGCAGGCTGGTGCTGTGCCTTCTTCTGGATCAGCAGGGATATGTGAGGGAGCAGGCTGGTGTTGTGCCTTCCTCTGGATCAGCAGGGATATGTGAGGGAGCAGGCTGGTGTTGTACTTTCCTCTGGATCAGCAGAGATATGTGAGGGAGCAGACTGGTGTTGTACCTTCCTCTGGATCAGCAGGGATATGTGAGGGAGCAGGCTGGTGTTGTACCTTCCTCTGGATCAGCAGGGATATGTGAGGGAGCAGGCTGGTGTTGTGCCTTCCTCTGGATCAGCAGGGATATGTGAGGGAACAGGCTAGTGGTGTACCTTCCTCTGGATCAGCAGGGATATGTGAGGGTGCAGGCTGGTGTTGTGTCTTCCTCTGGATCAGCAGGGATATGGGAGGGTGCAGGCTGGTGTTGTACCTTCCTCTGGATCAGCAGAGATATGTGAGGGTGCAGGCTGGTGTTGTGCCTTCCTCTGGATCAACAGGGATATGTGAAGGAGCAGGCTGGAGTTGTACTTTGTACTGGTTGAACTCGATGGACGTATGTCTTTTTTCAACCAAAATAACGATGTAACTATGCTTTGAATGAATGAATACTTTGTATTTATTCATTTCCGGGCAGAGCCGGGACAAGGTCCTCCAGCACCCAAGGCTGAGACACCAAAGTGCACCCCTCCATCCCTGCCTCCTCAGCCGTTACACACTGATTGCTATTAGACTAAGAGGCGCCACAGGGCCCACAACCTCCCCAACACCTTAATATCTAGTTATCTGGCTTGCAGTCACTGCTATGTATGCCCTTTTCTTATTTCTTTCTGCTTCAAACACAATTAGGAATGACAGCTGTATGAATTCTGTGCCCCCTCCTACACTGCGCCCTGAGGCTGGAGCCTCTCCAGCCTATGCCTCGGCCCGGCCCTGTTTCCGGGGCAAAGAGTTCACTTCCTGACTGATGTCACGAAGTGAAAAAAAAACCACTACAAAAAGTGCTTAGAAAAGCTCTAACAAAATCGCTCAATAGAACTCTCGGAGCTTGCGATAGCACTGGTGAATGTGAACAAGGCCTAAGAGAGGAAAGCCTCAGGATCCTAGTGATGCTTCCCTCGCTACTTCCTTGTCCTCTGTTGCTGAGCGCCGCCCCCTCCACATCGGGGACATGCAGCTCCTATTCCTGAAGCGTAACCATCCGTTAGCCACACAAGCCCGCCCGTGCATGCGCAGTACCATGGTGCCCGCGGCTGCGGCTTACTGTGCATGCGTGGGCGGGCTCATTCGGTAATTGCGTGGCCACGTTGCAGGAAGAAGAGCTGTGTGGCCCCAATATGATTAGTGACAATGGCCTCAATTCATAAAAGGCTTTGCGGTAAAAAAATGTGGGAGGGAAAATACCGTATTTGGTATTTTAGACCTTTGTGTGCTAATTCATAAAGATTTTTACAGCTGCCTTTGACGTTCAGTAAATTACCTCAGCTCATTGAGCGGTAGAGCAGAAGTGTGGCGGTATCTCTCTTTTGTAACAAGCTGTAATTACGGTTCCCTGCACAGATTTGCAGATTTCGGCTCCCTGCACAGATGTCTTAAACAGACTTTGGCTCCCTGCACAGATGACTCACACAGACTTCGGCTCCCTGCACAGATGTCTCACACAGACTTTCTCCAAGATGATCCAGCACAGCTCTTTTAATCAGAAGATTATTTTATTGGATCATAAAAATAAACATTAAAGCTGCATAGTGGCTACAGTCCACCGTTTCGGACCATCACAGTCCTTGTTCACGCCACACAGCCAAATGAACAACTGCAGACATGCTCTTTATATAGTCAAAGCTCCAACAAGGCAACCAATCAGAGGAACCTATGCAAATGACTGGACCTGATGGGGAACTACAGGGCTTGTCCACAAAGGGTACCGCCCTCCCACTCCATTGGTCAAACATTTTGAAATGCATGATGTCACTGCAGGAACATAAACATATAAATAGAAGCATTTCTAACTCTGATCTATAGCACCTGTTAAACATCTAAAAAGATCCTGGGAGGAATCCAGGGCATCATGATGCAGAGGGCATGGGTTTGGATGTGTCATATACAGTATAAAACTGTAAACAAAGGAACACCGAGCGCTGCCCGCCGTCGCCATGGCAACCACATCACATGACAACCAATGCGGAAGGACATACGCAATGACGCCTCTACTGGCGTCCTATTGCCACCGCGATGCGGAAAAACAGACGCATAGTACGCGTTTAAAAATACAGGACAGACACAGACAAAAATACGCATGCCCAATGCTATCAATAGGTGACCTGGACTCAACCCATAAAATAACACCCCTAGTTCTATAATGCATAGAAAAAAGTGCAAAAGAACCTATGATACAAAAGTGACAATGAGAAGGGGACCCAAAGGACACCCCCCACCCCCAAACAACAGACCCAGAGCCATGGAACATCTACCATAGAAAATTTAAGTCGTATTCCTTATTTAATCCCCCCACGACCAATAGTCCCCAATTCCCTAATCCAACGCGCCTCTCTTTTTAACAATTCTCTACCCTTATCACCCCTAAACCCACGGGGCACCCCATCAATAACTTGGACTCTAAGCTGACTGACATCATGTCTAAATTGAACAAAATGCTCTGAGACTGCATGATCTAAGCTTCTACCTCTAATATTGGAGTTGTGTTTGGAAACACGATCTTTGAGCTCCTGTGTGGTTTTTCCCACATAGCAGCTGCCACATGGACATTTAAGCATATAAACAACAAAGCGTGAACAACAAGAAAAGCGACCTCTAATCGCATATCTCTTACCAGAGGAAGGGTGAGAAAAAACATCACCTCTAATAATGCTATGGCACATGTGGCAGCTGAGACAAGGGAAGGTACCACACACACGGAGCACCTGTATATTGGACCCACGATTAGGGTCGGAGTAAACAAGCCTGGATCTTAAAGAGGGGGCCCTTCTGTAGGAAAATAAAGGAGGCTGCTGGAATTCAGGAACATGTGGGAGGAAATCTTTAAGGCTGCGCCAATGTTTCGTAACAATACGTTGTACCTCATCACTGATAGTCAGGCATGGTCGGAAAATTCAGCGGAATTATTAATTCCGTGATTCCGGTCAGAATTAATAATTCCGATTTTGTTAGTCTGAACGGAATTTCTCAAATGGAATTCCGCGGAAATTTATAATTCCGACGGAATTTTCCGGAATCACATCAAAATTTCTCTCTCTCTCTCTCTCTCTCTCTCTCTCTCTCTCTCTCTCTCTCTCTCTCTCTCTCTCTCTCTCTCTCTCTCTCCTCCTCCTCCTCCTCCTCCTCCTCCTCCTCCTCCTCCTCCTCCTCCTCCTCCTCCTCCTCCTCCTCCCTCCTCCATCTCCTCCTCCATCTCCTCCATCCTCCTCCATCTCCTCCTCCTCCTCCTCCTCCTCCTCCTCCTCCTCCATCCTCCTCCTCCTCCTCCATCTCCTCCATCCTCCATCCTCCATCCTCCTCCTCCTCCTCCTCCTCCTCCTCCTCCTCCTCCTCCTCCTCCTCCTCCTCCTCCATCCTCCTCCATCCTCCTCCTCCTCCTCCTCCTCCTCCTCCTCCTCCATCCTCCTCCTCCCTCCTCCATCTCCTCCTCCATCTCCTCCATCCTCCTCCATCTCCTCCTCCTCCTCCTCCTCCTCCTCCTCCTCCTCCTCCTCCTCCTCCTCCTCCTCCTCCATCCTCCTCCATCCTCCTCCATCCTCCTCCATCCTCCTCCATCCTCCTCCATCCTCCTCCATCCTCTTATATCATCCAGTAGGAAATTGCAGATTTTCAAAACAGCTTATATACCATAGCTGGGATTTGAACCCAGGATGCAGTGTGTAGTAGCTAGTAGGTATCTGTCTTAACCTCTAGACCATGAACCACACTACATGGTAGTTGGTATCTGTCTTACCCCCTAGACCATCAACCACACTCAGGGCCGGGCCGAGGCAGAGGCTGGAGAGGCTCCAGCCTCAGGGCGCAGTGTAGGAGGGGGTGCACAATTCATTCAGCTGTCATTCCCAATTGTGTTTGAAGCAGAAAGAAATAAGAAAAGGTGATACATGGCAGCGACTGCAAGCCAGGTAAGTAGCGATTAAGGTGTTGGGGGGGTTGGGGGCCCAGGGGCACCTCTTAGTGTAATAGCAATCAGTGTGTGATGGCTGGGGTGGGAGGGATGGGGGGCACACTTTGCTGTCTCAGCCTTGGGTGCTGAAGGGCCTTGTCCCACCTCTACATGCTAAAGCTGGCCTAGCATGTACCATACTACCATTATGATCAATTAAATAGATATGCTATGGTATATAAGCATGCTTTTCAAAAAGTACCAATCCTTAATCATGCTACTTTTTCTATTGAATTGATCATAATGGTAGTATGGTTTATGCTAGGATAGCTTTACCATGTAGTGTGGTTCATGGTCTAGAGGTTAAGACAGATACCTACTACACACTGCATCCTGGGTTCAAATCCCAGCTATGGTATATAAGCTGTTTTGAAAATCTGCAATTCCCTACTGGATGATATAAGAGGATGGATGGATGGAGGAGGAGGAGGAGGAGGAGATTTTTTTTACGGAATTCCGCGGAACGGCTCAGGAATTTCCTCGGAATGAAACGGTA
Organism: Hyperolius riggenbachi; assembly: GCF_040937935.1. Classification (NCBI taxonomy): domain Eukaryota; kingdom Metazoa; phylum Chordata; class Amphibia; order Anura; family Hyperoliidae; genus Hyperolius; species Hyperolius riggenbachi. Next base: position 13,707,523 of record NC_090647.1, read on the forward strand.
GCGGGATTTCGGTAGTGGCGGTATGCGGAATTACCACGGAATCGGAAATTGGCTATTCCGACCATGCCTACTGATAGTATTAAAAGTAGAGACGAATGCTATTCGTCCCTCATCCCTAGCCCTATTTCCCAACTTATTCTTTCTCTTTTGGTATCTCATTAATGTATCAGGGGGATAGCCTCTAGACTGAAATTTTCTGCCCATCTCAACTAGTCTCCTTTCCCTCAATTGGGTGTCACCAACAATTTTTGTCACCCGATCGTACTGGCTATTAGGAATGCTGACCACCTGATGACGTGAATGGAAGCTGTCAAAATGAAGCACCGAGTTCCTGTCCTTACTTTTGACGAACAGGTCCGTGCTAAGCTTCCCATCCTTCTTAAAGACACACATGTCCAAAAAGGACACCTTCTCCCGGTCCGCGTTGACTGATAGTGTGCGGTCTCATACATCTTTGTGGTCGCTGATTCTGTACCCGGAGACCTGCACCGTGATGGATACGGACGGAGATCTGGCCCCGGAGGGCAGCACTTACTCCCGGACACAGACACAGAGCATCTTGGCGTTGGCTGGAGGGGGCGCCACTTTTCTGAATCAATCATCAGACGCCAAACTCATCAAGCGCGAAATTGAGACCCTCCGCAAAAGTAGAATCTCGTATGATCTGCATGCTAAAACTTTAGCAGAATATCATAAAGCTGGAAGAATCCCAAGATCCATAAGAGGGAACGTACCACCTATGTTTCCTGGTGACAAGGAGTTTTGCAAAGGATGGGAAGGGTTCTGGAATAAAGCCGCTTTTGATTCCATGCTATTCACGATTGTGAGGATACACCGAGATCTACAAGTGATCGATGATAAAATTAAAGCCTTAAAAACGGAACTGCGCCATGCATTAACAGGGGAGGAGTATGATCAATATATGGAAAGCCTTGATGACAAGATGGAAACTTTCCTACACTCCCAAGAAGATACAAAATGAGCGAAGTTCAAACAAGATATCTCGGATTACACCAGTGGTTACGTATACACATGGCAGAAGGTTCCCAACCCTGCAGCAGGCAGGGGAAGAGGACGCGGCTGACCCAGACCCCGCAACCCTCCCCGCCCGAAAGGTGAAGCAATAGGCAGCTCCGCAGAGGAGAGTAATACTTCTGAGACCTCGATACCATCGGGGGACTCCTCACCTGCCAGTACAGGAAAAGGAGCCGCAGGGGCGGCAGGAAACACCGGTCCAAAAGGGAAAAACAACAGGAGGGATCCAATGCAACTACGCCAGAGGAAAACGTAGTCTCCCTTGTTGTGAATATCTCAGATTCACCCCTCAGTGTGATCGAGGAGAGGGTGCTTAATTTTGGACTTTCTTTTTGTCCTACCAACTTTCCCAATTTTTTTCTCTTGGATATCGAATTGCACAGTTTTTTCAGATCAGTGAAACGTACAAATTTTTTCAGTAATCTTCCAGAACCTCCAGTTGCTCAGGAAGTTGAAGAACATGGTCTTTCTCTTAAGAACACTGGCCTTAGGAATAAGAGTGCGTTCAAGCCACCCTCCAATCCTGCCATCGATCTTTTTTTTTCTAATGTTAAAAGAGAACTGGCCACTATTGAGGCGGAGTGTAAAAATGGCCAATGGAGAACTGTGTCCAATCTAACTAGTGAAGAACGTCTAGCAATTAGTAGTCTGCAAGAACAGAAGGACATTACGATTCGTCCAGCTGACAAAGGAGGGGCGGTGGTGGTCCTTAATACGGCATATTATGTGGAGGAGATATATGCGCAGTTAGCTAATGGTGATGTATATGAAGAACTGCCTTGTGATCCCACACATCGAGTACAACAGAAACTTAAGGGACTTGTTGATAATGCTGTCGGCCAGGGTATTGTGGAAGAGAACTTAAAACAGTTTTTGATTAACGAACACCCTGTAGTTCCTCTTTTCTATACATTGCCAAAAATACATAAGGACCTCCACCGCCCCCCCGGACGACCTATTGTTGCCGCCGTGGACTCTGTGTTCACTCCCGCGGCACAATTTTTAGATAAAGTGCTACAACCATATGTCACACAGCTAGATTCCTATATTAAGGACACAGGGGATTTTTTGAACAAACTTGCCTCTATTGAGCAGGTAGAGGGAGAGCTGTTGCTGGTCACCATTTATGTCGAGAGCCTCTACACCGCCATCCCACACGATGGCGGTGTAGAGGCTGTAGACCACTATCTATTCACCCGGTCCAACTACGATCACCAACAGCGTGGTTTTTTGATAGCGCTTTTGAATCTGATTTTGCGGGAGAATTATTTTTCTTTTGAGGGTCGATTTTTTCTGCAGCGACGCGGTACTGCCATGGGGTCGAACGTGGCCCCTCTTACGCTAATCTTTTTATGGGTCTCTGGGAGGAGGCCTTTGTTTACCACGACCCACTGTTCATGATGTACGCCAAAGGATGGTGGCGGTACATCGATGACATTTTTTGTTTGTGGGCGGGGCCACGTTCGACCCTTACAGCGTTCGTTGATAATCTACATAGCAAATGCAGACACATCCGTTTGGTGGTCAACGCGGACCGGGAGAAGGTGTCCTTTTTGGACACGTGTGTCTTTAAGAAGGATGGGAAGCTTAGCACGGACCTGTTCGTCAAAAGTAAGGACAGGAACTCGGTGCTTCATTTTGACAGCTTCCATCCACGTCATCAGGTGGTCAGCATTCCTAATAGCCAGTACGATCGGGTGACAAAAATTGTTGGTGACACCCAATTGAGGGAAAGGAGACTAGTTGAGATGGGCAGAAAATTTCAGTCTAGACTAGAGGCTATCCCCCTGATACATTAATGAGATACCAAAAGAGAAAGAATAAGTTGGGAAATAGGGCTAGGGATGAGGGACAAATAGCATTTGTCTCTACTTTTAATACTATCAGTGATGAGGTACAACGTATTGTTACGAAACATTGGCGCACCCTTAAAGATTTCCTCCCACATGTTCCTGAATTCCAGCAGCCTCCTTTATTTTCCTACAGAAGGGCCCCCTCTTTAAGATCCTGGCTTGTTCACTCCGACCCTAATCGTGGGTCCAATATACAGGTGCTCCGTGTGTGTGGTACCTTCCCTTGTCTCAGCTGCCACATGTGCCATAGCATTATTAGAGGTGATGTTTTTTCTCACCCTTCCTCTGGTAAGAGATATGCAATTACAGGTCGCTTTTCTTGTTGTTCACGCTTTGTTGTTTATATGCTTAAATGTCCATGTGGCAGCTGCTATGTGGGAAAAACCACACAGGAGCTCAAAGATCGTGTTTCCAAACACAACTCCAATATTAGAGGTAGAAGCTTGGATCATGCAGTCTCAGAGCATTTTGTTCAATTTAGACATGATGTGAGTCAGCTTAGAGTCCAAGTTATTGATCGGGTGCCCCGTGGGTTTAGGGGTGATAGGGGTAGAGAATTGTTAAAAAGAGAGGCGCGTTGGATTAGGGAATTGGGGACTATTGGTCGTGGGGGGATTAAATAAGGAATACGACTTAAATTTTCTATGGTAGATGTTCCATGGCTCTGGGTCTGTTGTTTGGGGGTGGGGGGTGTCCTTTGGGTCCCCTTCTCATTGTCACTTTTGTATCATAGGTTCTTTTGCACTTTTTTCTATGCATTATAGAACTAGGGGTGTTATTTTATAGGTTGAGTCCAGGTCACCTATTGATAGCATTGGGCATGCGTATTTTTGTCTGTGTCTGTCCTGTATTTTTATACGCGTACTATGCGTCTGTTTTTCCGCATCGCGGTGGCAATAGGACGCCAGTAGAGGCGTCATTGCGTACGTCCTTCCGCATTGGTTGTCATGTGACGTGGTTGCCATGGCGATGGCGGGCAGCGCTCGGTGTTCCTTCGTTTTTAGTTTTATACTGTATATAACACATCCAAACCCATGCCCTCTGCATCATGATGCCCTGGATTCCTCCCAGGATCTTTTTAGATGTTTAACAGGTGCTATAGATCAGAGTTAGAAATGCTTCTATTTATATGTTTATGTTCCTGCAGTGACATCATGCATTTCAAAATGTTTGACCAATGGAGTGGGAGGGCGGTACCCTTTGTGGACAAGCCCTGTAGTTCCCCATCAGGTCCAGTCATTTGCATAGGTTCCTCTGATTGGTTGCCTTGTTGGAGCTTTGACTATATAAAGAGCATGTCTGCAGTTGTTCATTTGGCTGTGTGGCGTGAACAAGGACTGTGATGGTCCGAAACGGTGGACCGTAGCCACTATGCAGCTTTAATGTTTATTTTTATGATCCAATAAAATAATCTTCTGATTAAAAGATCTGTGCTGGATCGTCTTGGAGAAATTGTACGCTATACCCTGTGGGTACAGGGGTGGATCCGCTGCACGCCCATTCCCCGACATCGCTAGTGTGCGGTCTCATACATCTTTGTGGTCACACAGACTTTGGCTCCCTGCACAGATGACTCACACAGACTTCAGCTCCCTGTACAGATGACTCACACAGACTTTGGCTCCCTGCACATATGACTCACACAGACTTCGGCTCCCTGCACAGATGACTCACACAGACTTCGGCTCCCTGTACAGATGACTCACACAGACTTTGGCTCCCTGCACATATGACTCACACAGACTTCGGCTCCCTGCACAGATGACTCACACAGACTTCGGCTCCCTGCACAGATGACTCACACAGACTTCGGCTCCCTGCACAGATGACTCACACAGATTTCGGCTCCCTGCACATATGACTCACACAGACTTCGGCTCCCTGCACAGATGACTCACACAGACTTCGGCTCCCTGCACAGATGACTCACACAGACTTTGGCTCCCTGCACAGACGACTCACAGAGATTGCTCCCTGCACAGATGACTCACACAGACTTCGGCTCCCTGCACAGTTGACTCGCACAGACTTCGACTCCCTGCACAGATGACTCACACAGACTTCGGCTCACTGCACAAATGACTCACACAGACTTCAGCTCCCTGCACAAATGACTCACACAGACTTCAGCTCCCTGCACAGATGACTCACACAGACTTCGGCTCCCTGCACAAATGACTCACACAGACTTCGGCTCCCTGCACAAATGACTCACACAGACTTCAGCTCCCTGCACAGATGACTCACACAGACTTCGGCTCCCTGCACAGACGACTCACAGAGACTTCGGCTCCCTGCACAGACTTTCAGCTCCCTGCACTTTGCATTGTTAAGACCTCACCAGAGCTGTCGGGAACTTGTTAAGACCTCACCAGAGGTGTCGGTAATTATCGTCTGGCTTACCGCTTGTTGAAGGATTTATGAATTGACATTGGCTGACAATTTACTGACATGTGTTGGAGGTAACTACAGCCAAGTCGGTAATTTATTTCCCTGGTCGGTAATTTCAGTTTTTCATGCGGTAACAGCCTTTATGAATTAAAGGACTTACGAGGCCAAAATCCTTAAAAAAGTCAAGTACCTGGAAGATGTGACATGCCGCTCCTAATATGGCCACCGGAGCTGGCCGCGGCTGCGCAGCTCTAGGGCCAACCCCTCCGAACCACGCACTGTAGCTTGGATCGGAGGGGATGGCCCTAGAGCTACGCAGCCGCACTCGGGGCAATGCGGACTGCGTAGCCGCGGCCAGCTCCGGCGACCATATGAGGAGCGGACAGCGTCCTCCGTGCATTTAAACATCTTCCAGGTACTTTACTTTTTTAAGGATTTTGGCCTCTTAAGTCCTTTATCACTTTGCTAAATGCTCGGGAAAGTCTGCTGTTTTCAGCATTTCCTCACGCGGTAATGCTTTATGAATTGAGGCCAATGCCTCTTCGCTAATCTTCTGGGGGGCTACGCTCAGCAATGGGGGACATTGGAGCACCGAGTGAAGTCTCAAAAGGATCCTGAGGCTTCCCTCTCTTTAGGTAAGTATCTAATTTTGCACCCGAGCTTCGGCTTGGGTACTCTTTAAAGAGAACCAGAGGTGTGTTTAAAGAATGTTATCTGCATACAGAGGCTGGATCTGCCTATACAGCCCAGCCTCTGTTGCTATCCCAAACCCCACTAAGGTCCTCCTGCACTCTGCAATCCCTCATAAATCACAGCCGTGTTG